>NW_021619764.1:435181-441205 GCF_004785775.1 Grammomys surdaster | reverse complement strand
GGGCTGCAGAGGTAGGTATCTCAGGGCTGCAGAGGTAGGTATCTCAGTTGGTAGAGTGCTTGCTTAGCACAAGTGCTCAATCCTCATCACCACACAAACTCAGTGTGACGGTGCACGCCTGCAATCTCAGCACCTGGGAGGTGGAAGCGGGGTGCCGAGCAGGAGTTCTGGACCACCCTCAGCGTCATAGTTCACAGCCAGTTTACGAGACACAAGACCCTGGCTTTACTTTTTGGAAAAAAAAAAATAAATTTAACTTATAAGGAATAGTGCAATCTACTAAACTATGGAGCCAAAAGCACAACAGATCAGAGAAACCTTGACGAACCCTTTCAAGGCCCGAAAAAACCACAAAAGAGAACCGAGGTGGGCAACACACCGTAGTACGAGCGCGCCACCTACTGGTGAGAACGGAAGAGCGCGCTCTGGTTTGTGGCATCTCCGAATAAAAATTTAAAAGGGGAAAATTAAGTCTGTGTACCAATGTGATTTCTGAATTCCACCGTTCCTTTTATTGGCCAATCCTTTGTGAATTAATTTGCTTTATCAAACCATATTACAGATAAACAGTTTGCATTTTTTTGTAATCTATACAATTCCCCACATATAAACACCATTTATTTATTTGTTCATGCACGCACAGAATAGTTTGGAACGTAAACCCAAGCCAGCAACAGTGATTGCCTCTAGAGATAGAACTAGCCCAAAAGATGAAGCTGGTGAGTGAGGTTTTTGGCTGTGTACTTACTTATGTGTTTTGACTACTCGTTAGCTTAAAATGTAACTTAGAGCATTAAAGAAAAGGTTAAGATAAACGAATATGTCCCGTTGGTCTTCCCTAGTTTTTCTTAACAGCACCCATTTATTTTATTTCTTTAGTAACATGGACACAAACAAAGAAGCCAGAGGTGCCATGACTGGGGCAAAGGGCTCCAAGTAAGGAAGCCTGGAGCAAAAGTGCAAAGAAACGGCACAGCCAACTCCTCATCGATGTAGAATAAACATAGGGGGAATCTCTTTGCTTTTAAAATGAAATATCGGTGAAGAATCTACCTCAGACTCATTGTAATACGATTACTGCTGCATTGAAGGGTGTAAATACTTAAACCCAGTGAGTTTGATCAGAGAGCCCCTGCCAAAGCTTGACAAGGGACGCTGTTCTCAGCGGAGCCTGCATTGGAGGGACTGTTCCCTTTCTCACCCACTCAACACTCATTTGTGCCAGCAGTAAATATCATAACCTTCAAAGCACTACAAGTCGTCGCTTGATGTTTTAGAAGTTGGGATTGGTCATTGATGGTCCATCTGACAACAATCCACACAGGTTTTGGATGTTAAGTTGTGAAATAAAATTTTTTATTTTCTTTTTAAAAAAAATCTTCTGTTTTCAACTTTGTTGATATTTTTGTCATATGAAAATCTTGTATTATTTTTAAAAATAATTTATGGATTCATGTCTTGGTGAAGAAAGTATGCCTGATTCTTGGATTCTAGATATAGTCTGCTGTATTTTGTCCTAATTGCTGCTCTCTGTGTCTTAAGATTTTCATTACCTAGTTTATTTTATATAGATCTGAATTTAAATCCCCCTGTAGGACTGAGGTCTTTTTCCTCTATTTGTTTACTTTTGTCTTCCTTCCTACAGTGTATTCCTCTGTATCCCAGGCTAGAGGTCTAGGATCCTCTTGTTTCAACCTTCCCTCTCCTGGGATGACAGCTTCTTGGAGTTTCAC
Organism: Grammomys surdaster; assembly: GCF_004785775.1. Classification (NCBI taxonomy): domain Eukaryota; kingdom Metazoa; phylum Chordata; class Mammalia; order Rodentia; family Muridae; genus Grammomys; species Grammomys surdaster. The sequence goes on along the minus strand of NW_021619764.1, from coordinate 439,472 downwards.
ACAGTGTGAGGTAATCTCCCAGCTTCTTCTTCGTCTGCTTGGGATTGGGGTCACACCACTGATTCAATAGGCCTTCTGTCCTCACCTTTAGATTAAGTTCCAGAATTTCTTGGACCAACTGCTTCAATATCAGACTGGTTATATTTAGAATTTCACTCCCATTGCAGGGGCACCATTGAAAAGTGTTATGGAGAGGAGAGGCTGGCCCGCTGTGGAGCACATCCAGGGAGCATCTGGGCTAATTCACCAGTGGCTGAATATGTCTACTTGGAAAATAGAGTGTCTTTAAAAAGCCGGCACTGGGAATGCAGACAGCCACTCATGTCCTATTTGTGGGAAATGCACCAAGACAGATAAAGAGCCTTACAGTGGTGTGTCTCGCTGCCTTAAAGGGGACGGGTGGGATGCAGCCCCAACAATCTGCTCCTGATTGTCTCATGTTGAAAGGAGGAACCCCAGCAGCTGGAAGATGAGCTGGAGGCCCTAGGAGAAAGGCTGGAAAACATTCCTAAGGTCCACGTAAGTGGCGCCAAAGCAAACAGTAACCACAGTAAACCAGTAGATGTGGGGTTTCTACTGGAGAGCAGAGCAGCCAGCACTCACTGGGGTCACTGTGGAAAGATGGAGTCTGTCCCGCCAGGAGCTCTTCCTAGAGAGGTTTCAGATTAGTCTAACTCAAGTCATCTGAAACACTCAGATCCTGTTTGCTAGTGAACAGTGACCAGTGACCAAGAGGTGAAGGATCTGAGCTGCTGACCTCCAGTTAGTGGTGAACACAAAGACAAGACAGTGATTAGGACAGGTACACGGATCCCAAGAGAAAGCCAAGTTTCTCATTCCAGTTCATTTCCAAAGTAAAGGCACAGAAACAGAAACTGTTCCAAATGGGGGCAATACAATCTACAATAAAAACAAAACAAACAAAAAAGCTTCACGGTTGACATGTGTCATTGGAAATTGTAAAACACAGCTATGAAATTGGTGGGGATCAGGGAGAAGACCAAGTCTTAGTTTCTTTTAGTGTGTATAGGTGAATTTCTGCATGTATGTGTGTGCAGCACCCTCAAAGGCCAGAAGAGCTGTCAGATCTTCTGGAACTAGAGTTACAATTGTGAGTCACCATCGAGGTGCTGGAAGATGAACAAATGTCCTCTTTAGCCCCTATCCACCATTTTTAAAAAATGTTTCATTTATTAATTTGTGTATCCTGCATGCCTACAGTACCCATAGAGGCCAGTAGAGGGCACAGGATGTCCATGGAGCTGGAGTTAAAAAAATATTGTGAGCTACCTGACGTGGGCGCTGAGAACTGAACTTACATCCTCTGCAAGAGCTCATGGTCTTATCCACTGAGCCACCTCTCCAGTCCTGTCTAAGTTAGAGTTTCTATCGCTGTGATGAATCACATGACTAAAAGCAACTTGGAAAGGAAGGGACTGATTTCATTCTCGGTTTCATATGACAGCTCATCATCAAAAGCAGTGAGGGCAGGAACTCAAGCAGGGCAGGAACCTTTAAGCAGGAGCTGATGCAGAAGCCATGGAGGGGTGCTGCTTACTGGTTTCCCTAGCTTGCTCAGCCTGCTCTCTTATGGACCCCAGGATCGTCAGCTCAGGAGTGGCACCACCCACAATGGACTGGGCCCTCCCCCATCAGTCACTAATTAAGAAAATGCCCAGCAGGGTTCCCTGTTGCCCACTCTTAGGGAGACATTTTCTCAGTTGACGTTTCCTCCTATCTGATGACTTTAGCTTCTGTCAAGTTGGCACAAAACTAGCCAGCACAAGCCCCAGCTGCTTGTCATTTTTGAAGCTCATTTCCAACTATAACAGCTGTATTCATTATACAGTAACTATTGTCATTATCCAAGGTTGTTACACAAATCTTTTTTGGCATAGCTTGTATCTACGTATAAAGCCAAGCCTCCTTTCCCTCTTAACTAGTATGCTTTAGAACTTTATTTTATGCCCTTTATTTACTAAAACACTTGACATTGCATTTCTTTTTTCTTTTTTTTTTTTGTTTGTTTGTTTTTTGTTTTCGAGACAGGATTTCTCTGTGTAGCCCTGGCTGTCCTGGAGCTCACTCTGTAGACCAGGCTAGCCTCGAACTCTCGAACTCAGAAATCCGCCTGCCTCTGACTCCCAAGTGCTGGGATTAAAGGCGTGCACCACCACCGCCCGGCTGACACTGCATTTCTTTCTGACGTTTTTAGCAACAATATTACTACAAGAAGTATTAAAAGGAAACTTTTTGGTTAATAACTATATTCCCAAGGGGCTTTAAAATTATTGAAGCATCTCTCTCTTGTGTGCAATAATCACTTCAACTTTTTGCTTAGCTGATACCTTGGATTATGTAGGGTTCTCACTATCTGGAATATTTACCACTTTTCTTTATTACTTATGTGGTTAAGTCTTTATCTTGAGTAGATTTAACACCTAATAAAGTAGAGATAACAATTTTAAAGGTGTTATCAATTGCTGAGAACACAGCTAGGCCACAGAGGATGTGTCTAGCATGTACAAGGAGCTGTGATTCCCCAGCACTGCAAAAAGAAAGATCAATGGTGCTACACTATCAAATTTCATACACAGAAATTACAGTTGGAAGTCTATGTGTTTGTGTCAGTTGTTAAAGAATATTGTTATCATGAGGAGTGCTTTTACACAGGAGCATGGTATGTTTCTAGTTTAAACAGATTTTATTTCATGTTCCCCAACAGGGCTGCATTTTATAACTAATTATTGAGTGTTTGTGTCCTGTCCAAGTTGTCCCTTGGGTTCCCTCATTTTCCTACTGATTCACCACATCCTCCTGATGGTCTGCCCAGCCCTCTGTCCTGGTCCACCATGGTGGAATCACTATCTGTCTATTGTAGTCAACGATGCCCTTATAGTTTTTATGGTTTTAGCGCCATGACTGTTCTTCTCTACAAGAGAAATTTTAAACTGTGCCCATGATTAACCTTGGAGAAAATGAGATTGGTTTCTGTCCTCTTTGGGGAAGAGAATGTCTGTTCTTTGGCTTACTTGATACACACAGAATTTATCCACATCTGTGCATCTTGTTCATATTCGGCGTTGTGTGTCACTGTGCTGGACAGGGACGCTAACAGTTTGTGTATTCCCTTGACTGTTGGTGAATGTCTTTGCATTCTATTGCCATGAGTTTTCTATTAAAAATGCTCAGATGTAGACTCATAGGAGTTTCTGCAAAGCATTGTACAGCTTTGTTTATTTACTAAAATAACTATTAAACCTATTTTTTTTCACTAAGAGCATTTGCAAAGGATATAATTTCTAAAGCATGCTGTAGATATTAACATTTTAAAAGAAAAAGAAATGACTATGTCTTTTAAAAAGTGCTTCCTAGATAATACAAATGCATGCAATTGAAAAACCTACTGTCAGCTATGTAGAAAATACATGAGCGTGCCTCTTGCTCATAGGATTTTACCCTTCTCCCTCTCTATCCTGTCTCCCCTCTCTTTTTTATTCCTCCCCTACCCCCAGTAAAGAAGGTTGAACCTAGGGTCTTGCACAGCCCCTCCCCTTTTTCTCTTTGATTGTCCACTTAGTTCCCCACAGCGTTTTATCTGGTTGTGGTGGGTTTTTATATTCAAAAGTACGATTATATTGCTATACATTTCTATGACAAAAAATATTAATTGTGATGGTTTGAAAGAAAATGGCCCCCAAAGGCTCATAAGAGAGGCGCTATTAGGAAGTGTGGCCTTACTGGAGTAGGTATGGAGTTGTTGGAAGAAGTGTGTCACTAAGGAGTGGGCTTGGAGATCTCAGAAGCTCAAGCCAGGCCTAGTGTGGCATTCCCTTCCAGCTACCTAATGACCTGGATGTAGAACTCTCAGACCTTCTCCAACACCATATCTGCCATGCTTCCTGCCATGAAATAATGGACTAAACCTCTGAAATTGTAACCCAGCCCCATTTAAATGGTGTCTCCTCACAGCAATAGAAACCCTAAATAAGACATCAACATTAAAATATTTTCTATGATCAAAAGTATTTTACTGTGACATTTTCCTCATTAGTTAGTACTCACGATCAAAATGACAAAAGATAAATGAAAACACTTGTAAAATTATTTGTCAGTAACTTTCAAGTTTGAGGAATGCACCTCTCAATGGCTGGGGGAGTCTTAATACACACAGACACACAGACACACAGACACAGACACAGACACAGACACAGACACAGACACAGACACAGACACAGACACAGTCTCTCTCTCTCTCTCTCTCTCTCTCTCTCTCTCTCTCTCTCTCTCT
>NW_021619764.1:374000-435171 GCF_004785775.1 Grammomys surdaster | reverse complement strand
TCTCTCTCTCTCTCTCTCTCTCTCTCTCTCTCTCTCTCTCTCTCTCTCTCGATGTCACACTGTTCTAGAACAAGATAATGTTTGTCATTAATATGATTCCTGTTTTTCCCCCTTGTTTTGACAAGTGCAATCTTCTCCACATAAATAATTCAACAAAGATGGGAACACTCTTGCTATAGTGCTGCCAGTCAGTTCTTTGCACTCCTTTAAGATAAATTCTCCAGACAATATTGAGGTCTATCCTTAATTTTTAATGGCCCATTAATGGCCACATCTGCCTTCCTTTTTGTTGAAAACAAGATTGTGGAAATTTCCTGGCTTGCAGAGGAGCCTGTCTGTTCATCAGTATCTGGGCTGGAACATATGCCAAAAACCTTTACCAAGACCTATCAAATAACTATAAATTCTATCTCTGACTTGAGAAGAATTCTGATAAACTAGTCACTATGAAATGTCTGAGAAAGTTGAAATATTATGAATTTTAATAGTTTAGTAGTTGCTGTGAATCTATTTAGAAAATGTATTGGTTAACTTCAGTTGTCAACCTGATACAACAGTTGTCCCCTGGGAAGAGGGACCCTCCACTGAAGAACTGCTTTGATCAGACTGTCCTGTAGAAATGTCTGTGTGGCAATCCTCTACATTATTAAGGATAGGGCTGGGGGGAAAATGTCCCGTCCACTGTGGGAGGTATCATCCCTAGGCAGGTGAGCCTGGGCTGTATAAGAAAGCTAGCACAGCAGAATTCAGGAAGCAAGCCAACCAGCAATGCACCTCCGTGACTCTCCTTTAGTTCTTGTCTCCAGGTTCCTGCCTTGAGTTCCCTCAGTAATGGACTATTTTCTGGAAGGAAAAGCCAAACAAACCATTTCCTCATCAAGTTGCTTTTGGTCATGGTGTTTATATCATGCAACAAAAATAAAACTGGTTCAGACAGCTTTTTAAGTGGCAAGATATCCATACCAAGAAGAAGGAGAAAGAGGAGGAGGAAGAGGAGGAGGAAGAAGAGGAGGAAGAGGAAGAAGAAGGAGGAGGAGGAGGAGATAAAGGAGGCAGCTGGAAATCCTGTCTGAAAATCAAAACAATAAATAAATTAAAAGAAGAGAAGGAGGAAGAGGAGGAGGAGGGGGAAGGAGGAGGAGAAGAAGGAAGAGAAAAGAAGAAGAAGGAGGAGGAGGAGGAGAAGGAGAAAGAGAAAAGAAGAAGAAGAGGATGAGGAGGAGGAGGAGGAGGAGAAGGAGAAGGAGAAGGAGAAGAAGAAGAAATGGTACACTGAATTTGATTTACACATCGATAGATGTCAACAGTTACTACGTATAGGCATCTTGTGCTTGTGTCATCTAAATCCTTAACCCTTCTGATAATTTAGAAGGCAGTTTTAGATATTGTAATCATTTCTACACATATTTCCAAAAGAATGGAAACTCTTCCTTTGTATTCATCAATTAAAAGCTTAGTAAACACTTTGTATAACTCACTTGGTTCATCTCCGTGATGAAACACCCAACAGATAGCAACTTAGGAAGGAAGGTTTACACCTGGAGGCACTGCATCCCATGTAGGGGGAAGGTATAGCAGCGATAATGTCCTGTGGCTGATCATAATGCATTCAGGAAACTGGAATTCAGGTGACTTTCTCATGTTCTCCTATTTTTCTTCAGTGATTGTGACCCATAGAACAGCGATGCTCACATTCAAGGTGGAGCCTCCTCCTCCCTTGAGCTCTCTGGAAACACTCGTGTTGACCTGTCTGGAGATATGTCTCCCGGGAAATTCTAAACACAGCCAAGTTGACAGTGAAAATTGACCATCATATATATACTTAGTAAGATAAAACATTCAGGGCCCACAGTACCCTAGCTGATTTACAGTGTGTGCCTTTTCTCCTGAAGATATATGGTTGTTTTTCTCTTCTAATGATGCCTAGACATAATTGAGGATGTCTTGGGAATTATAACATGATGCCACCTCGATTTCACCAAATTACCTACAAGTACAAAAAAAAAGCAAAAAGCTGCTTTTAGAGGCTCTCTCAGAGCATACTACACCAAATATGCTACTTTGGCATGATAATTATTTTAAGCTGAAGACACAAACAGGAAATGAAAGAAGATAGCTCTGATATGTATCACCACACATACAAACACTGTATTACTTCCTCTCCAGAGCAACAGAACCCAGATAATATAATCAAAAGAGTGGGTTTATTAGCTTCATCAGAAGATAAATGATCCCACACCATCTGCCTACAGACTAAAGATAGATGAAGCCAGAACAACTGGGGCCAAGTATTCAGCCCCGGCCCAGGTGAAAGCCCGGGACCTACAGGGAGATGCTGGTGCAAGGCCACAGCCAAAGGCTAAGGAGTCTGGAGTCTGACACCCGAGGGTCACAGCAGCAGTAAGCACACTCCCGTCCAAGGGCCCCTTGTGGGTCCATGCCAGCTTTCTGCCTCTGCCTTTTCATTCCATCCTGCCCACACCCTGCTGCATAGCTCTGCTTGCTTTCAGTTTGCTGGTCTACCTGCCAATCACCCTCTGGAAACACCTTCACAGACGTGCCTAGAAAGAGGCTTGACTAGTTTTCTAAGTGTCTCTGGATCCAATCAAGCCGACAACCAAAGCATATCTATTTATTTCTCTACAAGAAAGAAATTCCCCGTAAGAAAATGTTGACGTACATGCTCCAGTCCAATACCAGAATCTACTCCAGCATTAGCCCTTTGCCTCTATGTAACGTGTTCTCTGGCAAGGAGAAGCCCAGATCCATCCTGTGAAACATGATAGCTTATTTGCTGAGCCCCTAGTATGTGATAGTTTGTATGTTTGTGAGAACCAATTTACCAACCAAAATTTGGTATTTTATGTAAAGTTCTTTTAGTCTCCAGCCATATAATCTCCAAATCTGGACAAATTTCCTTGTCACTATTCTAGCTGGCAGTGTCAGCATGGGAGAATGGAACCTAGAAATGAGACAGACTAAAGCCTCACTCCACAGCCAACTTTATTTAGAGCAACAGCCAATTTATAGTCTAAGGATTAAGCAAGGTTACATGAGCAAAATTTATATGACTTCAAGCTATACATACAAACTCAAGGACAGGCTGTGTTTATTAACATTTTTGAATAACAAAAGTAAGATAATGGGTAATCTGAAGTAAATTCATTTTATTTACCCAAGAGGGGCAGAAAACAAATACAAGGACAAATCCCTGTTTAGAAGGGACAGAGGTCACAAGACTCTTGGCTTGTTTCCTTGGAGCTTTCTCACAAGCTCTCAGAATTCTCCTCATACAGCTTCCTTCTTGGACCATGTTCCAATATCTTCCTCACCCCATTTTATTTCTTTTAAACACACTATGTCCAGAGTGACCTTGATTTGAGATGTGGTAGATTAAGTCTAATTGTTGTTTGATGCGTAAATATCCTATAAAAGTAAGCAAATCATAAACACAATGAAACAATGAATAATGAACACAGTGTGAAAGCATTATGTGTTACACTCTGCCACCAGGAATGGAGATTCGGTTCTTGTAATGCTTTCACTGTTCCTTCAGCCAGGTAAGAAAAACCTGGTAATTGATGTAAAACTATATCAAAAAGTTTTTGTTATGACTGTTTGACATCAAAATTTAAATTCCCTTGAAAATTTTGTAAATGGTATTCAATCTGTTCTCATGTATGATTTTGTTGATTAAAGTGTGCAGAAGTAAGGCAAAAGAAAACCGAATTCCAATTACTCCTCATAGACACTTGCTTTTGCACATTTATGATCTGATCCCTCGGCCATTTAACCTTGTCTGTTGTAATTCTCTTACTATGTCTGCTCATCAGTGTTTATCTGTCTTACCCATAAGTTATGGGAATCCTGTTGCCTTTTTGTTACTGTTGGGGTCTAGGAGTCACCCCACAAGCCATAGGAACCCCGATCTCTGTTAAACAGAGATGGTTCATTGAATGCATACTTAAAGACTGATCAACCAGGGCAACAGCTTCAGGCTTGAAAGCTGAAAGCTGTGTGCTGGACATTTCTCAGGGCCAGCTTATAAAGGCTAAAACTGCAAAAATACAGTAATATCACACACAGGTACTGGAAGTGTTTCCTGGTGGTCAGCCCTGACTCAAGCCATTTTAGACAGAACAGTTCATACTGACCTTTAATTTGGTGGGTCCCATGTGAAGCTTGTAGTTGTGGAATTTCATAAGATTAACAAACTGCACAACATACAGAACACAATGAGTTATGCGGTCAGCATGACCCTGCTCTGAGTCAAGTTATTTTCTGTGTCAATGACTGGGAGGTATATTACAGCAATGATATGAAGTAGCTGATGGGCATGAAACAAAATGGCTGCAGCTATTCTAGGAGGGCAGGTCTGGCCAGATTACAGGTAATCATGATCCTCTGCTAGACTTTAATAAAATACTAGAATGTAGTGACTTATTGAAAGGAATAGTATTGTTGATGCATATATATAATTTGCAATCAAAATAATCAACACTATTTAGAGTAAGATTAATGTTAAGGCCACCCCTAGGGTAATCATAGGGCAAATTTTACACAAGTAATGTAAAAGGATTTATTAAACTGAATGTATAATTACTGAGATGGGTGCATATAAAATTACCAGACATGTCTGTATAGAATTCAATGCTATAGGAATTTTCTACATATGTCATCATTCAAGTCCGAGGCTCTTATTAAACCAAATCCTAGGCCTAGGGGGAGCTAAGCCTCCAGCATGCCAAGCCATTAACACTGTGGGTTCATAGTAGAAAAGAGTAAAATTGTGAACATCCCATAGGACCAATTGATCCTAATTACACCATTAACTATTATCTGTGGGACAGTTAGAGACCTATTTCCATGAGGATTCCAACCAATTAACATACAATCATCACGTTGAATAGTTTTTTTTTTCTTTTCACTTTGACATCTACATCTGGACTGAAGAACAGGGATACATTTAGAATTTTCATAGGAAAGATTCATACAAGTGGGATCTAAACTATGTCCAGTACAATTGGTTACATTACTAGATTGACCAAAAATGTCCAGAAAATAGCTTGAGAACAGACCCATGTGAGTAGTTCTGGTGTCTGGTAAAGCCTAAGCCCATTTAGCTTTCTAATTGGAATGTACATTATGATGCCATATGCAAAAATGTAGTCTCTTCTTAAGATGGATGAATGAGTCTGGAAAGATCTTGTTTACCACAATAGACCTAGTAATAGGATCTAGGTGGAGTTATCCTCCTTGGCTGCACGTACAACTTCCTACAAGAACTTAGAAGAATGGACTGCCCGCTGAGCTTGCCTTGCAACATAGTCTGGCTGAAACAAAAGATGGGTTCAGTGGGGCTTTCCCTATATATACAAAGTGCTGAAAATTAAACTTTGAGCCTTGATCAGAAAACTTTGTCTTGGCTCCAAGTTTCTCTTGCCCCTCCATCTCCTTTTCATTTCCAGCCCCCCTATCAGGTCAACCAAGTTTGCCTGGGGCCGCTGGTGGCTACATCTAGCAATCACTCTCCTGGGTGCAGATCCAAGGGACACAGTGTGTCTGAGGTTGGCTCACGTGCTCACAGCAGCGCCATTCACAACAGCCAAGACATGAGAACCACCAAGTGCCGGTGTGCTGGTGAACAGGAAGGACGTGGAGCAGCCACACAGTGGGAAACTCGTCAGCCATCCTAACCCTCAGTTAAAAACTAGACGCAGTGGTGCTTTCAGCAACTACTGAACATGGTCTACACAGGAATAGCAACTTGTGCTCCTGCTGTGTTTCCTAGTGGTGTCCCTCTTATTCCTGCTCACTGTCCTGGTGACCATGCTGTGTCATGTGTCAGTTTTAATACAGGTGTGCAGGGTACCAAGGCCTCTTCTAGAAGATGAACTTTTGAAAACAGTATTATATTCTATATGGGAGTGGAAAGGGCAGTGTATGATCTGATACCACCAAGAACCCGTGGGCAGCTAGACTCACTGTTATAGTCCCTGAGCGGGTGCACCACAAAACCCACTCTGCCACAAAAGCCATCAAACTGGCAGCAGATCCCTCCTTCCTTCCTGCGCCTGCCTATGGCCCACCTCAGTGAAATGTCCCACAGGAGCTGTCCAAAATGGCTGCTTCTGTCAGACGTGGTGTCCCCAGCAGCAGCAAGCTTTTCATTTGTACTCAGAGAGCTGCCACAGTATAGAACAAACATCAATGTCACTATCCCAGGAAACACCATGGCAGCATTCTCTCCTCTCATTCTGTACTTACATACATGTTTTCACTTTGTATGTGTGTTGTCTGTGTGCTATTGTGTGTGCTTATGTCTGCAGCTCCACATCCATATGTGTAAAAGTGCATGAGGAGGACATGGAATGATGCCACATAACTTCCTCTACAAATATACACACAGTTTCATAAAGACAGGTAATTTATGTTCAGACTTTGTTAAAACAATGACCCCACCCCATGTCCAACCTCCCACTTGCTAGGACAGTGTGCTCATCACAGTGGGAAAGCACGGTCGTTCCTCATGCTACACTCAGGTACATGGGAAGAAGCTGGGCAGAGCTGTGGTCAGGCCTCTGTTACCTCATATAACAGCCCATCGCCATGGTAAAGGCTGTGGTGTTGGTATGAGGGAACTCAGGGATGGGCTGGGATTCAGAGGGAACTGCAGGTGTGTTGGGCTGTATGTTGGGAGGAATATATACAGATTCCTGTGATGAAGTCCTGACTAAACCTTAGTGTCTTATATTGGGCAATAGAAGGTGGTAAAGGGTATGAGGCACAATGTGGTCCTTGAGGTGACCTTTAAACAGGACCTGTGCTATAGATGCTATAGCAGTACAAATGGTTGCAGTCAGTATCAGAGGTATGTGTGCCAAGGAACTTGCCAAACAAGAACTTGGGGAGATGACACCCACAACTCACCAGAGAATGAGCCCAAGGGATGACCACAGTCAGCTTGTACCACAGACAGGTGCATTACAGACAGGTTCAGAATAAAGCTCTCTTGTGCCCAAACCAGGGACAACTGTCAGCTATGGCAGCCCATAGTGTCCAGGGCAGGTAGAAGATGCTTCACAGAATCCTATTGCCTGGTTTCTGAAATGACTTTTCTTCTTCACAGCAGTAATCCTGTCTTTTGTACTCTTGGGTTATCCTCAACATGACTGGAGGCAGGGACTCAATAGGAAACACTAGTCCAGCACTCTACTTAGCCTTGTACACTATCCACATTTAAAATTAAATTTTATGTAATTTAGTGTACATTGTTCTGGGTGTACATACATATACACTTATATGCATGCATAGCATACACACATATACACATACACACGTATATATGAGTGCATGCACCTTCAGGTATACAGGCTAGCTAGTATTTCTAGGACAAAAGACCTGAATGGCTGTGACTTGGGCTCAATTAAGTTCTTAATATGTTCTGGATTGAACACAGCTGGAGTCCTGGTAAGAACACAGCAGTGAATACAAGCAAGTCTGCAGAGTGGCATGCCATATACAATCTCTGGGAGAGAACACTCTACACACGCTGTGAAGAGACACCTCTGGGAGAAGGTGCCAGTGAACAACTGGTCTAAGATTCAAGGCTGGAACCTACAGAAGGTTAAAGACCAACTTACACCACCCACCCTCAGCCAACACATGCAACGCAAGGTAGGTAGAAAGGTTTTTCCAGTAAACAACATAATCTCCAGGTTTACAGTGTGATCAAATATCCAGCAACAACTTGTTTCCAAGAAATAATCTTAAAAGACGTCTTCAGGTATTTCTCCTAATTACCATTCCAAAAAATACCTGTGTGCCTGGACAGGCTTTGAATTTTACCAAACACAGTGAGACTTGGCCTCTGTGACCTCACATAAGGAGTCACTGTCATGGTTACGGGTGTGCCCTGGTTCTGAGGGCATCAGAGTCTATTATAGGAGAAGGTGGCAGGGATTCCTTTTACGTAAGTAAGTAAAGAAAATCTCTGGGTGAAGACCCAATCTCACATCAGCATATGTATTTGACAGGGGGCTTTTCTTTAAAGAAGTAACTAAAGCACAATTCAGTGTCTGAGGCATTTTTGATGTACAAGACAGATGTGATCTTAAGGGTTGCAGTAGCAAGGACCAAAGGGACACTTGTAGGGCATGGCCATTCATGATATACAGAGACAGGACTTTTATCTCACACAAGGTAAAAAGGTCTTGTGAAGATCTGCAAAGCCTCCGATCCCTTAGCAAGGCATTCTCTAGACTCATGGAACACTAACCTCTTTTGCTTCTCCTAACTAGATACTCCAGCATGTGATCAGACTACAGGTAGACATGTATCAGGGTGTCTTGTTGGGGCTCACTTTGGATCTCTCAACTTTGAAGCAACCATCCTTCCAGATGAGCTCAGGGGCCTTCTCTACCCCAGGCATAGTCAGCTATGCAACAGGAAGGACTTTCCCAATCAGCTTTCTCTCCCACATAGTTCATGTTTTGATTTATATAATGTATAATTCGTTTCATCTGAACTGTTGGCTATATAAATGACTGTACATGTTTCCCTGAGGAGAGGTCAAGTATTCTGAGAATATTTGAGATGCTAGAGAAGACACCAAATATTTTATGCCATTAATCCCTCCTCTTTTTTTCTAGAAATGCTGACCACAGACCAAAGCTAATTTCAAAATAGCTTTTAACAAACATAAATTCAAAAGGATCTGTTACCTCAACCCTAGAAAGAACCAAATACCCTGACCCTGAAAATGCTGGGACCCCAAAGAAGAAGATATGTGCCTGTCAAATTCCAGAATTGCAAGATGCTAAGTCAAAAGCGTGACTCTTTGAAAAGCCTGGGCCCATGACACAAAGGGAAGTGGGCCTGGGCCAATCTCTGACCCTGAAGCCCAGGCCCAAAGCAAAAGGTATATTGCCCTAGGCCAAACCCAACCCTGAGGAAGCTCAGGCCAAAACCCAGAAGAGATGTGGGCCTCTCCCATCCCTGACTCTAAAAGAAGAGACCCAGGCCCCAAAACAAGAGAAATGGGCCTGAGAAATACCTAACCCTGACAAATCCCAGGCCTAAAGAAGAGATGTGGTCCTGGGCCACCCCTGACCTTCAAGAAGCCTCGGCCCAAAGCAAGAAGAAAAATGAGCCTGGGCCTTCCTTGACCTATAGGCTTAGATTTTTCAAAACCTACTTTAATAAGAGTTCTTAAACTCTTTAACTTGCCTTCTAGCCCATCACCAACCAGAGGTAGTGGAAAGGAAAGATTAATAGGGCAAAGGGGGATATAGACCTGTTTGAAAATAGGTTTGTTTTTTTTTTTTTTTGAGTGATTCTTTTGAGTTGATTGTCAGGATAGCAGCAGTTCGGTTCACACGAATCAGCAGCAGTAGCTAGATCCATTCACAAACACCATTCACAAATCTGCAATGGCAGTTTGATTCAGAAGAAACCTCAAGGCTCTGCTAATCAGCCTGTGTCTGTGGAAGTGACGAGAAGCTGCCAGAACATCACAAGAAGTTCTTTGGTGTGTTTCTCTCTACAGTGTCACAACAAACGATGATCAGTGATGAAGGCAAGGTGAACCAATGCCACAGCATTGTCAGTGAAGACCAACATCAATAAAGCCCAACAGAGACCAGCGAAGAATGGCGTGGTGAACCAATGCTGCACAGCATGATGCACTGCCTGCTGGGTTATGCTGGGTTATACTCGTCCCCTTTCCAAACATCTTATATTCTCTCAAGTGTTCACTCTAGCAAAACATCACATGTCCCCTTTCCAGGCAGCTTCCAGAAAAACACTACATGTCTGTCCTCAGCAAAACATCCTCCCACATGTCAGCCTCAGTGAAACATTCCCACATAAGACAGTTTTTTTTTTTTAAATAAACATATGACACAACTGAGTCTCCAAAGAAACCAGAAATTTCCACTTAACTGACCCTGAAAAAGGCCAGGCTGAAAGCAAGAAGAGATGTGGGCCTGGACCAATTCCTAATCATGAAGAAGCCTGGGCCTAAAGAAGGAAGAAATGTGTCTGGGAATATCCCTGAACCTGAAAAATCCTGGGTCCAAAGCAAGACAATATGTGGGCCTGGCCAAATCCCTAACTCTGAAGAAGCCTGGATCTAAAGAAGAGATGCAGACCAGAGCCATCTCTGACCCTGAAGTGGCCCAGACCTAAAACAAGAAACATGGGCCTGGGCAATCGCTAACCCTGACAAGTCCCAGACCTAAAGAGAGAAGAGATGTCAGCATGGGCCACCTCTGACTCTCAAGAAGCCTGGGCCCAAAGCAAGAAGAAATGTGGGCTTAGGCCATCCCTGACCCTAAAGAGGCCCAGGGCTCAAAGAGAGAAGAGATCTGGGCCTAGGTCCACCCTGATCCTGAAAATGCCCAGGACCAAAGTGAGAAGAAGTGTGGTCCTGGGCCACCCAGACTCTGAAGAGGCTCAGGCCCAAAACAAAAGGATTTGGGCCTGGGCCATTGATGATCCCTGAAAAAAATCCCAACTCTAAAAAAATGAGTTGTGGGCCTGGGCCAATCCCAAACTCTGAAGAGGTCCATTCCCCCCAAAAAGAAGAGATATGTGCCAGGGAAAATCCCTGACCTTGAAAAGGCAATGTCAGAATCGAGGAGGGATATGAATTGGGCCAATCCCTGACTCTGAAGGTATATAGACCCCAAAAGAAGATATACCAACATGGGCCAATTTCTTAAAGAGGCCTGGGACAAACCAAGAAAAGGAGTGTGCTCCAGGCCAAACCCTGACACTGAGAACATCCAGACATTATCCCCCCCCCCAGGGTAGACTTAGTTCATTAAAAATCTTCGATGCATAAGCAAGGCTTCCTAAGCTGATGAATGACACCCCCCCCCCATCCATAGCAGTGTAAGCTGGAGTCTCCATACCACCAAGAAGGGTTGTGGGCCACAGCCTCCTTTCATCAAATGCAGGAGTTATGCTTATCTCAGAGGATCCAGAACCACCAAATGTGTGGACCACACTAGAGAAATAATCTGGGCAGACTTTGGCATAGTGAGTGTGTGGGCTGCACTCAGTAGCCATTATGTGCCCAGCTTGTTTTCGAGAGATCCAAAGCATGATCCCATGTATGTGTGTGTTAGCCAACACCAAGACCTCAGAGGAAGTTGGAACCACCACACTGACCAGCATTGGTGGTCTGATATGTGACATCACTTTTAGAAACTAAAAGGCTGTGGTTCAAACCCTCCTAGCCTGACATCTCAGGTTCTCTAGCCACTCCCCATTGACCTTGATCCTCATCCAGACCCAATTAGAAACTCCAAGTAATCCATTGGATTAAGAATGTGATGACCCAGGAGTACAGACACAATTTTAACTCGGCGTGTAATGGAAAACCCTGAAATCCCTCCTCTGGTGGTAACTGTCAAGACATAGTTGTCCATGCTTCCTGAAAGTCTCACCAGAGCCTACGGAGACACCAGATGTATTCCCTGATTTCTATGAACCTCTGCCTTCATTTCTATACACAATACATTAGCATTGTATATATAGATTTTAATAAATATAAGGTTCACTGCTACCATTTTTCTTCCTGCAGTGCTTACTTTGGCTTTTTCTCTGTATTTCTGAATGATGGTTTTCAATCCTCAGTTGAACTTCTTGAAACAGGTTGTGATGGTTACAAACAGCAAGTGAGTGTAGCTAGCACATCTCTTTCTCACCTGCTGTCTCCATGTGCATGGCACACTTCTGTATGCTCAGACCTCATCCTGAAGATGAGTGTACCTATCCATGGTTTGTATCTTTGCCTTTAGTTGGAGTCTCTCAAGGAAAAAGAAAAGACCAAGGAGACAAGAGCCCTCATCTAGTCCCAAAATAATGGGGATAAAATTTTTAAACCGTGGGGACAGTAACCAGACCCTTCCAGTGCCAAAATGAGATTAGTACTAATTTTTAGAGAATTTCTGATGATGGGCTGGAGGGCAGAGAGGACAGAGTAGGTTCAGTGTGGGCCACGGGACACAAGGCATCTGGAAAGTGTTTTTCAGTGAGACTCCATATGAGGGAAAGTGCACTACAACCTCCATGAGGACTAGCTTTCATAATCTCGGCAGGTGCTATAGAAGCTGCCAACAGAGGGAAGCAATCAACCATGATACCTGTTAACCATCAAGTGACCAACATGGCCTAGGGTTACAAAATGCTGATAATCAATTGAACCTGGGATGGACAATTGAACTGATACGTAAATAAAAGTCTGGACTTCGGTCTTCCAGAGCTGAGCTATCTGGATGAGCTATTTGTATATCTCCAAAGATAGCTGTCTAAAGCAGAACACAGAGTATAAGCTTATACCCGATAATTTGACTTTGAGTCATTAACCCCTTCCTCAGAACCCCTCTCCAACCCAAGGCTGGTCCTTGGCATCACCCATACATTTCTCCAAGCTGTATTAAAATCCATCCCTATGGTGCTGCCTTCATCTGCAAGGAACACAGAAGAGAAGACTGCAGCGTGCTCAGCTTCTTACTGGATCAACAGAATCCTTGTCTGCCTTTTGTCTTAGATTGATACAGAAACAGATTGATACCGTCAGACTTCAAAAAGCCAAGAATTATCCTAAAAATATTTTTTAATGTTCCTATTTCAATGGTCCAAAGAGAGTTGATTCGGATATGACATTCAACTGTTTTCACCCACTGCAAATGAATTTAGAATGCTTTGGGGCTAGCCACATATATATTAAACTAATTTTCTCCTTTATGCAAAGCATGCGAAGTGATAGCTAGTCTTATGTCATCTTGACACTCTAGATTCATCAGAGAGGAAGAATCTTCAGTTAGAAAATGCCTCTATATAAGACTGGGCTGTAGGTAAGTCTGTAGGGAATTTCCTTAATTGGTGGTTGATGGGAAGGGTCCAGCCTATTGTGGGTGGTGCTACACCGGGGCTGGTGGTCCTGGGTTCTATAAGAAAGAAGGATGAGCAAGCCGTAAGGAGCAAGCCAGTATGCATCGATCCTCCATGGCCTGTGAGTAGGCTCCTGTCTCTAAGTTCCTTCCCTACTTGAATCCATCATCCCTCCATGATAAACAGTGATAGGAAGTATAAGCCAAATACAGCCTCCCCTCCCAAGTTTGCTTTGGTCGTGGTGTTTCCTCACAGCACTAGTAATAGTAATTAGGACATAATTTAAGTTGGCCCATGTTAGGCACAAGCCTTTTGAGATTTGATTCACTGTAGAAAACCAGTGGAATGAGACACTCAGAATGTATCAAGCAATGTCTCTTGTTTCACAATATGAGAACCACAGATCCTACTCGGAGCCCAAATTAAAGGAGACTTCTTAAAATGTGGCTTTACTATCCAATGTTTCCAACTACTCAATAATTATTTTGTTCATTTCTAGTATTTAATTTGTTTGGATTTCACAGGTCAAGGTTTGCTACCTAGGCATTGCTAGACTGGCATTGAACTCAGATAACGTCTCTTGTCTCTTTCCTCAGTTGATGAGATCGGGAACTACCATGCCTGGCTCTATTCCTTACATCTGTAATAATGTTCTATTGCTGAAACCACCAAGTACAAGGAACTCAGAGAATTTGGGCTCCATGTGACAGTAAATCTTGGCAGGTTTATAGAAGCTGCCAAGAGAAGGAAGCAATCAGTTACCATGCCTATTAACCACAACATGACCAAAAAGGGAGGATGTCTGTTGATCCCACCAAATGTAAGCAAAGGCCACTAACCTCTATTAATTGAATTAAAGCAAGTTTTACTTCTGTGCACGGCAAAGCCAGTACTGCTGCTGTCTCTCCCTAAGGTGGGAGTCCAGAGAACAAGTCCAAACATAGGGGGCGTGAGGGTTTATAGCTCAAAACCGCAATGCTGGGGATCTCCAAGGCTTGGAGGATTTCCAGAAGAACTTGGCAAGCAAAATACAGAAGCAGTTTAAAATTACTTGACAGAACATCTTTTGATTTTGTAGACGGTAGAGGTCAGAGCACGGTCAGGTTTTGGAACAAGTCAAATTCCAGGAAGTGGAAACTTAAAATTCACAATAAACAGAGAGGAACTTATTTTGACCCTGTAACATGGTTTCTGTTCTTAAAGTGAAACAATGCTGTTGGGCTGTAGAAAGACATCTTGGGTTGACAGGGGCCTGGAACCCCAAGACTGCATGTGTTTGGCCACGCCCCCAGAACCCAGGGCCCTGACATGCGGTCTCATCTCCATTTAACCTATACCATCAGTCACATAAGACACAGGTAGAGGGCGTGATTAACAGGCTTCTGCCTCGAGAGATTTACATATTAATAAGGTGGGGGCCTAGATAATTAAGTTATTCCTCCCTGGTCCCTCCTCCTTCCCACCCTCTATATAAGCCAGATCTCTCCAGGCTCTTGGGGCGCACATCCACACTCAGATCCAACTTTTACAGCATATATAATAAAACTTTCATCATGGATTCCACGTGTCTTCTGGCCCTGGGGCTTTCTCGTGTATGTGGGAAACCTCCGCTGTAGGAAAATTCTCGCAGACCCCGCCTCCGTGGTCCGCGGTTCCGGGACTCTGCTCCAGCAAGCCCCGTGTGAGTTTTCTTTCTCTTCACCATGGGGTTCCATCCTTTACCCATTGTCTTATGTAGCCCTTTCAGATCCTTGTTGGGGAACACTCATTTCTGTCTGTCATATGGCTGGTCATGCCAGTGCAGGACAAGTATTTTAGCAATTTCTATTGGCTAAGAGACAAAATTTGTAGCACATCAGATTTATGGCCCAATTGTGAGTGATCTCAGGAGGAGTACTACGGGACCTCAGCATCTGAAACTAGAGTAGACAGCCAGGGGCACCAGTCAAATAGAATTGATAACAATTATTTCTTTTTTGGTTGGTCTAAGTATTGGGTTTTAAGATTATTTCTTACCATAACTAGGGTTTCCTTAGTTATGACTAACTGGTTGGGATAGAAACAACAGGTTTCTCCTAGGGCCACACATAGCCTCCTTGTTTCATGAGGAGCCAGTCGGGAACTCTTCTATTTTGTTATCACATGTCTGCCCTTTAAAGAGTATATTAGTTGTTCTAATCTAGTGACTGGGTTTTTGTACGAATCCTAAATCCTGTTTAACTTGAGCACTTAGGAGTTTGAACCATTGATCTTGTAGAGTGTTGTTTCTAACACCACAGTTCTTGTTATTATGGTATTCAATAACAGTGGAATTAGAATGGGAACTCACTTGAACCACAGGTGGTCTGATATTGTAGGCAAACTGAGTCCCCGTCATAATCATAAATTTGAGGAAGAATTCAAGTGAAGATATAAAAGAGTGGGTACCGTGGTTTGAATGAAAATGGCCCCATAGACTCATAGGGACCTGCATTATTGGAGATGTGGCCTACAGACTCATAGGGAATGGCATTATTGGAGATACGGCCTCGTTGGAGTAGGTGTGGCCTTTGGGGGGAAGTGTGTCTCTGGGTGGGCTTTGATGTTTCGGATGCTCAAGCCAGGCCCTGTGTTACTCTCCCTTACTGATGCCTGCTGATCCAGATACAGACCTTTCAGCACTTTCTTAAGCACTGTGTCTACCTGCATGCCACCCTTTCTTAATGGGTCTTCCCTGTCTGCCTGTCTTTGTCTGGAGAGTGTCCCTGAACACAGGTGGTTGGTCTTGGCTTGCCTTGTCTGAAAAACAACCTTGTACAGAGCTGTCTGCAAGGCTGCATAACTCAGCACACACACCCACTCTGACTTCCTGCCCACCTGATAATCAGGTGCTGTATTATAACCAATCAGCTCTTTCTGATCGGTTGATGCTATGACCAATCAATTCTCTCCACATATACCCCTTAAAAAACCCTTATATACCCTATCCCTGAAACAATAAATAACTTGTTTAGCTCCAGAGGTCATTCCACCACACTCATGGCCATTGGAACCTTGCTCCCCACCTACGTTTCCCTTTGTTCTCTTAGGCTGATGGCCAATACCCTCCAAGGAGAAAAGGGGAGCCACAATTATTTTCAACTATGACAGAGGTATTCATCATAAAGCAACTACTATCATTAACCAAGGTCGTCACACAAAACGACCTTGGCTTCGCTTGTATGTGCTTACAAAGCCAAGGCTCTTTTCCCTCCCATGGTTTAGAATTTTATTTCATATCATTTATTTTCTAAAACACTTGGCATTACATTTCTTTCTGCCTGTTTTTATCAACAATACTACTACAAGAAGTATTTAAAGGGCCCTTTTTGGTTAATAACTATATCCCTAAAGAGTTTTTACATTATCGGAGCTTCTCTTTCATGTGCAATCATTGTTTCAACTTTGACTTAGATGTTGTTTTAAATGATGTAGGGTTCTCTTCATCTGGATTATCTCCCACTTCTATACTGAAAAGTGTGTGTGTGTGTGTGTGTGTGTGTGTGTGTGTGTGTGTTTCTCTGGAATGGATTTAGTGCCTAATAAAGTAGAACCAACATTATCTAGTTCTCTATAGTTGTTACTGTGTTGTCTAGTTCTAGGAACATAGCTGAGCATCAGCGCACCTGTCTGTCATGTGCCAGGACCTGGGTATGATTCCACAACACTGAAAAAAAGAAAGAGCAGTATGTTGCTTTTATGTTAGCTTGACACAAGCTAGAGTTGTCAGAGAAGAAGGAGCCTCAACTGAGAAATGCTTTCATGAGATCAGGCTGTAGGCAAGCCTGGATGCTGCACCTCAATACTTAAGGTCAAAATCTGTTATGTCCAGATAGCTCCTCTGAGCTCAGGACTCCCTTTTCTTAGTGGGGCTTCTTCTTCTCTGCCTGATGTGGGAAGCCTGACCCCCAATCTTCTACCTAAGGAATGTCAGACAGTCCTTGGCAAACCTACAAGTTCAAAGACCTCTTTCCTGATAAGATCCTGCCCAGCAAGTACCTGGGATTTCTGGAATGCCTCTCCATACAAATGAAGCATTCGTAGTACTTTAAACTCCAATCAATGATTTCATTCACTCTGAAAACTGCTTCCCACTCTCCAAAGTTCATATATAGCCCTTTCCACCTGAATAAAATATACGTGTATAATGTGTATACGTGCCCACCCCTAATAAACTTATGCACACAAGCTAAGATCCTCTAAGAGAGTTGTTTCATTAACATCACCAGAGAAACCCTTCTCCCCCCTCCCAACCTCTGCCAACTTGCCCCCTCCCCCTGACACTCCCAGGAGTGCTTCTGCCAGGGTCCATGATTTGCTGAATAATACCCTGGACTCAAATAGTATGTAAACGCAAAGAGAGTTTTATTCTGCAGAAGTCCAGCATGCTGGGATTTCCCATTACCAAGACAGACCTCCTAAGTGAGTCCATAGGCCCAATTTAAGGCCCAATTAGGGGAGTTCCAGAGTAGGTGGGCTTTGTCTTACTCTGTCTCCAGTCATTCTGGAACCATTGATGGGGGATGGAAATTTGATCAGGGATCCCAGGGTAGGTGGGCTTTGTCTTATTCTATCTCTAGTCAAGTGCAGTAGTGAGAAGAGGGGAAGTATAGAACAGGAGTTCCATCTGTAACTGACTGTGAGCAATCAACTGAGACAACTCACTACCTTTGGTCCAGCCTGTCTCATCCCTCTCACCCCATCCTTCCAGCCTGCTGTGTAGCAGCATCTGGATACCATGAGGGAGGAAACAGAGGACAGAACCCCAACCCATAACACACCTGTGGGGCATTTCTTAATTCATTGATTAATGAATTAATGATTGATGGAGGAGGGATCGGCACATTGTGGGCGGTGCCGTCCCTGGGCTAGTGGTCCTGGGTTCTATAAGAAAGCAGGCTGAGCAAGCCGTGGGAAGAAAACATGTAAGCAGCGCCTCTCCACGGGCTCTGCATCAGCTCCTGCCTCCAGGTTCCTGCCCAGTTTGAGTTCCTGCCCTAATTTCCTTTGACGATGAGCTACTGATGTAAAAGCATTATCGACATAGACCCTTTCATCCCCAAGTTGCTTTGGCCGTGGTGTTTTATCACAGCATTAGTAACCCTAACTAAGACGATCAACAAACCCAGGCTATCAGATCTCATACACAGAAACCGCACATTGCTATTAAAGTGTATGTGAAGCATCGGTTTTGAAATAATGATTATTGTTATCATAGAGAGTGCTTCTACCAAAAATACGGTTACGTTTCCAGTTCAAACACATTTTCTTTCGTGTTTTCAACAGGGATGCAGGTTTCTAACTAATTACTGAGTGTTTGTGCCCTGTCTAAATTCCTTTTGGGTTGCCTCATTTTTCTATCAGTTTGCCACGCCCTTCTGCTTGTTTGCCACACCCTCCCACCCTCCCGCCGCCAGAATGGAATTACTGTCTGTCCTTTGCAGTCACCACGTCCTAATTTTTCTATCATTTTAGCGCCATAGCTTTTCCTCTCTACAATAGAAAATTTAGACATTTCCCATGATTAACCTTGGAGAAAATGAGATGAGCCTCTGTCCGCTTTTGGAAAGAGAATGTCTGCTCTTTGGCTTACTTGATGTACACAGAATTTATCCACACCTGTGCAGCTTGTTTGTATTTACGGTTGTGCGTCACTGCACTGGACAGGCCCGCTAACAGCTCGTGTGTTCCCTCTACTGTTGGTTGGTGGATATCCCTCTGTTTCCCTGCATTCTTTTGTCGAAGGTCTCCTAAAAATGCCTTGATGTGAACTTGTAGGCTTTCCCTAAAGGATTGCTCCTTACAGCTTTTGCTTATTCGCTAAAATAATTTTTAAGTCTAAATTTTTTTCATCAAGATCATTTAAAAATGATTTAATTTCTAAACCATGCTGTAGATAGTAACATTCTTTTAAATGGGGGGAAAAAAGACTGCTCCTTTTAGTTTCCAGCTATATGATCCCAATCTGAGCAGATGTACCTGGGTCAGCCCCTCCCTCTTCACTCTATGGCGATACAATCTTACATTCCCATTGACAGTGAGTGGTAATTCCATGTTCTTCTCATCTAAACACTGAAACAAAACGCCTGAGGTAATCAATTTTAAAAGAGGTTTTCTTTCTTTTTGGTTTTGTTGTTTTTATTTTATTTTTTATGTTCACCATTTAGGAACTTCTGACCCATCACCATTGTCTTTGAGCCTGTGGTGGAGTAGGACAGCATGGCTGGTACCTTTGGTACAGGAAATCTGTTCCTACATAGACAGGATGAGAGAGAGAGAGAGAGAGAGAGAGAGAGAGAGAGAGAGAGGGAGGGAGGGAGGGAGGGAGGGAGGGAGGGAGGAACAGGGGTGGAGACTCACGATCCACATCAAGGAAATACACTAGTGACCTGCTCATATCCCACAAGACCTTGCCTCTTTAAGAGTCTGCCATCTCCCACTGTAGTTTGCAAACATAAGACAGAATTTGTGGGTCAGTAGTATTGTTCAAGCTATCTACAAACAATGGTTTTCTGCCTGCTTGTCATACCCATTACTGAGAAACATGTTAAAATCTCTGACTACAGCAGTGGATTTCCATGTCTGTGATCTTTCAGTTTTTTCCATTTCTCTTCATGTCTTTTGAGAATTGTGGGATTGCTGCATCACCTCTGGGAAATGGCATCTCCGTCACTGTGTATGGAGTCCCAGTGTCTTCCCTGGGATCCTGGTAATACCCTATGTTCTGAAGTTTGCCTCTCTTAAATTATTTAGTTTTCTCTGAATGTTGTTTGAATTTAGTGTTCTCTTAGTTTTAACTTAGTTATGTTTGTGTTTTTAAACTGAGAAGTTCAAAGACGTCATGTAAATGGGTCCTGTTTTCTAATAGTCTAACAGACGATGGTTTCACAATATTTTGGCTATTCATTTAATGTAGTTACTGCTACTATTGAATTAAAATAAACCTCACGTGTCTGTCTTTGATCTTTCAAGGTTTTTTTCTAGCCTTAATTCTTGTTCTATTTTGCACTATTTGAGTAATTTTTGTGATTTCATTTTGTCACTTCTATTAAATTTTGTTGGTTGTTGGTGGTGGTGGTTGTTGTTTTTGCTGTTGCTGTTGTTGTTGTTGTTGAGACAGAACCTCACTTTTCAACCCTGGCTGACCTGCAACTCTATGTAAACCAGGATGGCCACAAGCTCATAACTGTCTGCCTATGCCTCCCAAGTATTTATTATTTTCATCTCTTTAGAATTTTTTAACAACACTACCATTTAAATTAGTAGGTATATTATTAGATAATAGTATACTTACCTAAATAATACAGGGAACATAATTTAAGGCTCCAAAATATCAAAGTCCCACTTATCTGCTACTATGCATTTTTTGTGAAATGTAACTCTCCATTCTATTATGTATCTAACCTATTTGTCGGTCATCTGCCTGTCATCTATCTGCCTATGAATTAAAGGGGAGATTAGAGAAGCTAGAGAACTCGTGGGGTTTTATACATAAGCAACAACCATAAACCAAGCAACCAGATGAAGAGAACAGCGCTGAGAGCCACGGTGGGATAAAAGCCTTCACTGTGATGTAAGCAGCAGTGGGCAGCCAGAGAAAGAAATGTCAGCATCCCAGGTTCAAATCAGGCCTCTGCAGCCATTTAAGACTAAGTTATGGGGTTGGGGAGATGGCTGAGCAGTTAAGAGCACTTTCTGCTCTTCCTGAGGAACCAAGTTTGGTCCCCAGCCCCTCCTACATCAGTTCACAGCCTCCTGCAATGTCTGCTCCAGAGGATCTAATACCTTCTTCTGGCTTCCTCTGGTGCCTTCAGTCATGTGCACACACAATCACAGATACACAGAACTGAAAACAAACCTTCTCTCAGCACTCCCGCCAGCACTCCTGTCAGCTCGTGACCTTGGCTGTCTCTCCTTAAGCTTTTACAGGGATTGATGTGTCGTGTGCAGGTGACCATTGCTTTCCTACTCGTTATTTTCCTTTTCTCTCCAGTCCTCAACCCTTCTCAACCTTCCCCCCCCATTTCACCTCCTTTATCCTGATTCTTGCCCTGTCTCGCCCCTTTTTATCCTCTACTGAGTTTAAATTAATTAACTTTATTAAAAATCAGTTTTTAAAAATATTCATTTTAACCTATATTTTCTCTTTTATGCGTAGAGATGGTTTTGTCTGCAATGTGTACTTGTACTGTATCCCTGCAGAAGCTAGAAGAAAGTGTTGGGATGAGTTATAGATGGTTGCGAGTGCTGGGAATTGAACCTGGGTCTTCTGAAAGAGCAGCTGATGTTCTTAACTGCAGAGTTATCTCTCCGTCCTCAACCATTATACATTTACAGAAAATCTGAGCAGAAAGTACAGAAGGGGCATGCCCTCCTCACCAGTTTCTCCTGTCTGTAACATGTCACATTAGTGGATCATTGTTGTTGTCCATGGAATTAAATTCATATATTTTATTAACTGAATGTGTAGTTTTACAGCCGGGGGTGGGAGAGGGAGGTCACTCGTGGTGTTTTATATCCTGTGGGTCCTGGCAAGTGAATGATAACAGGAACCCACAAGTCAGATAGAATATCTCATTACCATAAGATTCCTCTGTGCTTCACTGTTCATTTCTCCCTCTACTTCCCCAAGCCCGTGACAACAGGTGAACTTCATAGTTGTCCTTTCCAGCATGCCACGGAGCTGTGGCTGTACGGCAGAGAGCCCTGCCAGATCACCAGCATGCCGCGGAGCTGTGGCTGTACAGCACAGAGCCCTGCCAGACCACCAGCATGCCGCGGGGCTGTGGCTGTACGGCACAGAGCCCTGTCAGATCAGCTTCTTTCACTTAGCAGCATGCATTACGTTCTCTGGAGCTCCATGTGTCCTGCCAACTCATCTCTCTGTAGTTCCCATTGCCTGGATGTGTCACCTCATCACCCACCTACTAAAAGCTATCCGAGTTGTCTCTGCATTTGGATGGACATTGTGAACAAAACTACCATAGGCATTCATATTTGGATTCTCGTGTGGGCGTATCAGCATGTTTTTAAACAAGGGGATGAGAAAAGAGGACTCTCTAGAGTAGCAAGTCATAAAGAAAGCATATGTTGAGGCTGAGAGATGAATATTAGCCTTCAGTGAGTAAGAACACTTTCTGTGCAAACATGAGAACCTAAGTTTGAATCCCCAGCAACCAAACAAAAATCTGGGCGTGCCTGCTGGTGCCTGGAATCTCAGCATCAGGCAGCACAAAATGTCAGATCCTGGAGCTCCTGGCAGTCAGTCTGGTAGAAAGCAATTTACTGAGAGAACCTGTCTCAAGGCTATAGGGTAGAGGAGTGACAGAAGACACCTTCAGTCAGTCTTCTGGCTTCCCTGTGTTCACTCAGGAGCATGTGCACGTGCGAATGCACACACACGCACACACGCACACGCATACACACACACATCAAAAACAAACAAACAATTTCCCCCAAAAAACACTGTTTTAACATTTTCAGACTGGGCAAAACGGAACACGGCAAACCAGCAGGTAACCAGCAGGGGGCAGTGTTTGCAAGCCATCGACGCCAGTTACTAAGTTTAGCATATTTGACCTTAAAAGTAAATTTCCAATTTCTTAATTACTTCACTATATTACTTGCATTTTTAAAAATTAGTTCCTCTCTCATTTTTCTTCCCTCTTTCTCCTCTTCTTCTTTCCTCACCTCTCCCCCTTCCTCTTCCTCCCCCTGTCCTTTTCCCCCTCCCTTCCTCAGTTTTGAACCTCAGGCTCTTGCAGAAATTTGTTTTCTCTGTGGCTGCAGCCACCTTTCACTGCTGACAGTCCCTTTACAGAAGGGTGCACCTTTCCTTTGAAAGCTGCAGAGTGAAAAAGTTCCAAATAACCAGGGAGTTCTGTGAGGAAGAAAGTAGGCAGCAGAAGCTGGGATGGATTTACATTTATAAAACACGGGGCTTTCAGGAACCAACAAGAGCATACATGACAATTTTTTAAAAAAATCTAAGAACATGCAGGTTATAGGAAAGACACCTGTGTTCATTCCACCCAAATGGATCCCACACCCCACTCTCTTGCTTGAACATTACTTTTTAAAGAAATCATCCACACTTGGGGTCGGAGGGATGGCTCAGTAGTTAAGGACAACTGTCAATAGCTCCAGTTCCAGGAGATCCAGCAGCCTCTCCTGGCTTTTGCAAGCACTAGGCATGTGCAAAGGGCACTTCTGTACATGTAAGCAAAACACTCATACATAGAAAATAAAAACCAATGAATAATAATTAAAAAATGATCTGAACTCAAACACACAACTAAGTGGGACATCTGAAAGGCTCTCCAGAGAGGAGACCTGGCTCACCCCTCCAGATCCTGAGCCCAGCAGGACAGCATGCAGAGATAGAAAGGATTTGAGATTTCACTAAATGCTGTTGCTTTGCCTAAGTCATACTCTAGATTGAGTAGCTAGCTTCATGGCTTCTGTGGAGACAAGGTCTGCCCAGCTGAGAAAACCTAAGCCTGTTCTCCCATACTCTTCCCAGAAGCCAGGGTACCACACCCAGGCTCAAGCATGATCCATACTGATTAGCCCAGTAGGCCCTGGAGAGAGCCACTGTAGGCTCAACTACCACCTCAAACTCCATCTAAGAAGCTACCTCTGTAGGGCAGAGGTAAACAGCAGAGCAGCATGCTGTCTGCCTGGCCCAGAGGAGAGGAAGCTAGAGTCTTAAGGTGCCCATGTTTTTAGGGTCCCGTAGAGAATAGTCTGCACACACGCATCTCAGTGGTGTGGCCTGTGGGGGTGGAGCAGGAAGCAGAACTGGTTTTTTTTTAAATCACCTCTTCCACTGGCTGCCTTCTTCAGCCCTCGGAGAACACCTTTTCAGAGAAACCCACATACATGACTCTTTCCTGTCCCTCAGGAAACACCACCTTCCTCCCTCTGGAGGACAGATCTTGTGAGCTGTTTTTCACCGCTTGTAGCTCTCATATTTTTATGAAAAGACTACAAACCAATGCGAGAGGCTGTCTCGGACTGGGAGACAGCTCCACAGAGAGTGCAGACCTTGAATGGAAAGATCCTCCAGAGACCAACAGGTAACAGGGGTCGTGTGTGTGTGTGTGTGTGTGTGTGTGTGTGTACCCTTAAATCTACCAGCAACAAGTAGTGTCAACCTGAAGGCAAAGGCAATTGATCTTTTTTATTAACTGTAGGGAAAGTGCTGTTCCCAGGGCACTTTTAGTCTTGTCTGTGGAATAGCAGTGAGTTTATTCCCTCAGTGAACAAGCCTAACACCCCACTCAGGACTCAGAAGAGATTCTTAGACATTCTGTTACCTACTAGGAGTTTCCAAGGAGGAACAGGAGCAGGTGAACTTCTGAAGTAATTTCCCTGTAGCTGTCCAGCCAGGCTGTGTTAAGTGTCTGGAAGCCAGCGAGAAGCTGGAGGGAACCAGTCTTTGGGTCAGGGCATCAGCAGTTTTGTGAGCTGGGAAATTAGAATTGTGGCAGAAAGATGGAACACTGACCTCATGGGTGATTTGAAATTCATACACTGCCCATTGTCTAAAAGGAACCCTAGCTGTTTGACGAGCCTTTGGTAGGAGCATTTGCTTTATCCAGTCAGGGTCAGGACGACATCACTGGGTAAGAACAACACTGAGGCTTCTGCCTCAGAGCCTTGGGTTCCTTGCTCCAGGAGAGCAAAGGGATATCTGATGTCTTTATCGCTGACTACGATCTGTACTCATTGACTGGCTAAGTTGCCTAGAGGGACCTAAAGGATCACCAGGGATCTGCCTCTCCCATCTCGACACCATGCCTATTGGAAGATTGTCTCACTGAATCCAGTGCTCACCGAGCAGCAGGACTGGCTCTCCTATCTCCCGTCCCCGGGAGGTTTAATTTTGTTTCTTTCCCATCACTTTCTTTTTCTTGGTGAATATTCACAGGGCTGGACTGGAGGAACTGTCTTTCATTTTAAAGATGGAGAAAGATGTTAGGTACCACTCAGTTGATCTGTTCACATAAAGCATTTGCTGTCAGTTTGTTTGTTTGTTTGTTTGTTTGTTTGTTTTGGATAAAATAATACTTTTTTTAAGATCAGTCAAAGCAAACAGAGTGAGGCTACAAACAGCAAAAATTTTATTCCTGGAAAGAACCCCATGACCATCGCACAGTGGTTTTTCCTCATAACAGCATGACACATTTTTCTGGTCAGGGACAGTTTGTTTTCAAGATGCTGTAGTGAAGGCTATGGGAAAGAACGAATGGCATTATCACTTTTGTCAAATGAGATCAAGGTAACTGCACAAGGCCAACACACAAGTCTATGACCTTCTCACAGTGCTTCCAAGTGTGGCCTGCACATGCCCTCCTCTGGTCTCTTCCAGTCCTGTACAATGGAAGCACAGCCGGGAGGGCTTCTTAGAAACATGGGAAAGCTCTTCCACCTTTGCTAGTTCCAAGGTTCAACCAAGGGCCAGAAATACCCGATGCACACTCATCAATCCTTCCACTGACTTCTTAAAAATAAACAAAAGGACTGAGAGATCCCCACCTGGTGGGTGGAGTGGTACGGTGGGTGGGGTGGGCTGACAACTGGCTTCTAGAGGGCGGGAACAGGGCACACTGCTGCCCTGAGAGGATGATGGTCCAGCATAAAATACTCTGAAGGGGACCAAGTGGGAAAGGGGTGCAGATGGGAACCAGCAAGGTGACAGTCCTTTTATTGGAGGTGTGTGGGTTCAGACTAGAGAAAGCACTGGAAAGGGGAAATGTCTAAACAAAAAGGCTTGAGAAAACATGTTCCCACTCTTGATTTCGCTCCTCTTTCTCCTCAGGCTGGATTCTGAGACAGCAGCAGTTTAAGGCTTTCAGTTTGGAGGAAAGACCTGCCCCCAGTTGCTCTGTATCCTAAGAGTAGTCCTGCCTGAGAGTCTATTGGTAAGCACCTAGGGGCAACAGACCCCATCCTGTCAGCCTAAGTTGGGGTAAACAGCCCAGGAAGTTGTACAGGAAGCAGTGGTTCGTATAACCTTTGCTCTTTCATCGATAGTGTTGTTCAACCTGGATTCATCCAATCCTGAAAGTCAGTCTCCTCACAGAAGCATAAAGCATCTCAGGGCCTCCATGGTGGCCCTGATCGGAGCTTAGGAATCAACACCCTCTCCCTCCACTCCTTTCTGTAACTAGTTATACATTCTCCCTTCTACCTTTTAAGGAACTTGCCTCCCCAGCCTCTTACCTGGTCCTTGTACTGCCCATGATGCTCAGGGGCACCTCCACCTTGCCCTGCTGGAATGTCCTAATCTTGGTGACCCAGAGACAGCCCCAGCAACCATATCTTGAGCTAAATAATGAACACCGAAAAGCTGACAACTATAAAACACTAGATTCCCCTATTTAATCCCCAGATATTTCTTTAAACCCCTCCCCTCTTTCTCTCTCACTCAGAGAGAGCAGAGCAAGCCGAGGGCAGAGTTTGGTTTGCTACATCTTCTCTTCTTCAGCTGAGCTTTGGCTTCGATGATCTCCCACTTTCCAGGGCAAAGGAAACAATATATTTGGAGATTTGTTTTAGAAACTGGCTCAGGTGACCATGAGGGACAGAATGTCTGAGCCCTGTAGGTGTCTGGAGGCTGAAAGTTACTGGGCTAAATACTAGGTCCTGGCATCTAGTGTTGAAATTAAAGAACTCGAATTTTATTAATTTATGTTTCTTGTCAAGTGGTCTCTGGACGGTTTCATATGTTTAGGAGCTAGAAAGTATCTAGGAAATCCATTTGGTTCAAAAAGTGTTTTTGAGTGACATACCAAAGACTCTGCAGTTCTGTAATTAGATATTCATTTTTGAGGCTTGCATTGGATATTTTGGTTTCAATTTGCTTACATGTGGAATAATTGACTATACGTGGACTTAAGTAAAACCCATATTACTGGGCACACCTATGAGATTTCTTTTTCCTTAATTAAATGCTTTGAAGGGAGAAGTCCATTTCTAATCTGGATCCTTAAGATAGGAAGATTCAGCTTTAACCTGGACCACATCTCCTGCTGGCAGCCTAGATAAAGGACATGGAAGAAGGAAGCTTGCTCTCTTTGCCTCTTTGCGTTCACTCTCACTGGCACGTCCATTCCTTCACTGGCATTAGAGCATATTTCTTCAGGACTCCAGTGTATACTAGAGATCAGCCGAGACATCCAGACTCGTCCACTGAACAACTACTGGATTCTTGACATCCTATTGGTAGACAGACATTGTTGGACTGGCTGGACCAGAGACTGTAAGCCATTCTAATACATCCCTTTTCTATTCTCTCTCTCTCTCTCTCTCTCTCTCTCTCTCTCTCTCTCTCTCTCTCCCTCACTCACTCCCTCCCTCTCTCTCTCTCTCTCTCTCTCTCTCTCTCTCTCTCTCTCTCTCTGTGTGTGTGTGTGTGTGTGTGTGTGTGTGTGTGTGCTCTATTACGTTCTGTTCCTCTAAAGAACCCTAACACAAGACCTTACTCCTGGAACACAGTACAAGGAAACACTCAAACGCTCTGACAGGCAGGGGCCTGCATTACCTTTGGAAGCTCTGTATAGGTTCTTCGCAGTAACGAAGCTGGGAAGTGGTTCTCCCTTGCCTGATACAAGAGGTAGGTAGAGTGGGGCAGGACAGGATCAGAAAGGCTTGTGAAGAACAGGAGAGAAGGAAAGGAAGGCCCTGAAAGAAAGACACCCTCAAGGTGTTTCCAATCCAGGATCTAGATGGAAACAGGGAAGCTATGAAGCTTTCAGGAGCACAGCACACCGACTATACAGCCTTAGGACTTGGCCTTTCTTTGTGCTTACTGGGGGCAGCCCACCACTCCCAAACAGGTCCCACAACAGACTCCTACTCCTGGGTGAGCAGCTGCTCCTGGTTTGCTGGGAACTTTCCCAGGTTGGGTAGAGAAAGTCCCATGGTCTGCCCTCAGCTCAGCTCTGGGCACAGCAGAACCATTGCCATGGAACATGGGAAGATTTTCATTTGTCTCGTGGAGATGTTGGGAGGCCAGTCTCTAACACTGAGTTCCCAAAGACCCCCCCAGACAGCCATGTGCTCGGTTAAATAGGAAATAACTGACCAGCTTAATGAACTGTTACTGTGGGATGGAGACTAGTTATGGTGACAATGAGTCTGTCCATATGCTCACATACATAAACCCATTTCTTGAGTCTTTCTCCTTTGGGTCATTTAGAACTACCTGTAAGTGTGTGTGTGTGTGTGTGTATGTGTGTGTGTGTGTGTGTGTGTCTGTCTGTCTGTCTGTCTGTGTGTGACATCAGCAGTACTTTCTTTCTCTGCTCTGATGTCTCTTCCTACAAGATGTTGGGTTTGGTATTGTGTATTGTATTAAAATCCAAAATGAACACTTTTTGCATATTTCCCCTTCTAGAAACAAAAATGGAAATTCTTCAGGAGGTTGTAAAAGGTAAGAGGGCTGATGTTGGTAGGACTCTCTCCCACAATCAACAACGACTGCTCAGTGCCTAGAAAGTGACCAACTTCCCTCGAGGCACCTAAGGCAAGAGAAGCGTCCCCCACCCCCAGATAATTGGACATATTAAGTCATTAACTGTTACCCTCTCCAAAACAAGGGCAAGTTCTTCAATATAATATCTCACCATCTGTAAAATAGAGATCAGGACGGATGGGAGGAGACAGAGATAAAGAAACAGACAGCCAGAATGACCGACCGTAGAAGGCCCCGAGCACTCTGTAATGGCCTGTCACCTCAGACTTGTACAGAAGAAGGTCCTAGAATAATGCTAAAATCATCAGTCCTTCGGGGAAAGATGCGTTAGACTCTGGTTATCAGGCGCACTTGATCCCAGAAGCCCCGTGTGTGGTGGGTGTGAAGTTGTTAAACCAGAGGGGCTGAGTTCCTAGTTGGTTCCCGCTAGTTCTTATCAGTTTTTGGCCAACCTCTTCATGAACCGTTTCTTATACCGGAACTTCTGTACACTCCCACAGGCGGAAAGAAAGGTGGCTGCACCTCGGGGTCACTGAGGATCCTCCTGGTGGGCAAATCTGGCAGCGGGAAAAGTGCCACAGGGAACAGCATCCTCCGACGACCAGCATTTGAGTCCAGGCTAAGAAGCCAGTCCGTCACCAGGACCAGCCACGCAGAGATGGGCTCATGGGAGGGAAGGACCATCCTAGTAGTAGACACGCCTCCCATTTTTGACTCAAAGGCCCAAGACCAAGACATAGACAGGGACATTGGAGACTGTTACCTGCTGTGTGCCCCAGGACCCCATGTGTTGCTGCTGGTGACCCAGCTGGGACGCTTCACAGCTGAAGATGCCATGGCTGTCAGGAGGGTGAAGGAGGTCTTTGGGGTGGGGGTCATGAGGCACATGATTGTCCTCTTCACCCGCAAGGAAGACCTGGCAGATGGGTCCTTGGAAGAGTTTGTGACCCACACTGACAACCGCAGCCTGTGCAACCTTGTCTGGGAGTGTGGAAGGAGGTACTGTGCCTTCAATAACAGGGCCTCCGGGGAGGAGCAGCAGGGGCAGCTGGCCGAGCTCATGGCCCTGGTGAGGAGGCTGGAACAGGAGTGTGAGGGTTCCTTCCACAGCAATGACCTCTTCGTTTATGCTCAGGTGCTCCTTAGAGGTGGCTACAGTGAGCAGCAGGATCCACACAGGTTCTACCTGGCCAAGGTGAGGCAGGAGGTGGAGAAGCAGAAGCGGGAGCTGGAGGAGCAGAAGGGCAGATGGGTTCTCAAGGTGCTCCCCAGAGGCAAAAAGTCGGTGGCTTTGCACTCGGATTTTTGTGCGTCTTTGGTGTTGTCCATATTAATCTTCTTTGTTATTTTTCTTCTTATATTTTATAATGTTTGATGCTCTGCAGTTTAAAGGCCACTCTCCTGTGTTGGGATGACACACAAATACTGTGTTTTCTACTTATGGGGGGAAAAAAGTGTATCCTGGTGTTTTCAACTGTTAATTGAGCCAGCAACAGGCTAGCAGGATATGTAAATGTTCGTCACTTCCTGGCCCCCAAAAGAAAGGCAAGCTGTCCTGGGGAAGGTGGTCTTGCTAGAACTGGTTGAGTAAGGAGTGTGGTGGGATTGGGTATTTGTTTGCTTCCTTGTTTGTTTTGTGTAATAAAGAGCTAGCAGCCTGCACTGGGGCTGGAACAGAAGCAGAGAGTTGCAGACCAAGGCAAAGGAAAGGCAGAAGGGAGACAGAACTAGACAGGGAAGTAAGCAGTGAGTGCTACGCAAAGCTACACAGTCGCGGAGAAGTCGGGTTACATTAGAGGCTTGCTGAGAGACTGCCTCAGCAAAAAGCCAACAGCTTTACACTAGATAGATGTCTCTGGGTCTTTATTATTAAACCTCAAGCGGGATCCCCGAAAGCCCTGCCATACTGGTCTGCGGACACTGCTGTTGTGGGCCTCTTCTGTTTCCCCTTTAGAGTTCTGGTTTGGTCCAGGCATCTCTCCTTAGCTCCTAGGATGTCTGGTCTAAATACTTTCCTATTCTCTTTATGAATGATGGATCCAGAAAAGAGCCTGCGGGCCCATGCCAACCAATGAGAAGTCAATAAGAGTCCCTGGGGGAGGAGCTACAGGTTTCTCCTTACCCAGGGAGACCCACAGATAGAAACAGCCTCTCATCTTGCTCTGAATGTTGTTTGGTGAGACGGAGGGAACTGAGGTCTCCACCACCCCGCTCCAAAGCTCACCCAGTTTCTGTATTGCCACCTAGGTTGGCCAATAACTCTCCCCAGTAGGTGATTTGAATTTCAATTCTGATAGAACTAGGAGGCAGTTCTAACAAAACCACACCCTGCAGCAGGTTTCACTGGTAGGTTTATTAAGGGAAAGAGGCACAGAGTCTGCGGGGTCGGGGGGTGTAGAACGAGGTGGGGGAAGGGAAAACATGGCTTTTTATGGGGGAGGAGGTGCATGTTAATGGCGTGTCTTGTTGTGTGTTCCTGGGAGCTGACTGTGAAGATACCTGATTGTCCACCACTATTTCGGAGTCCCTTTTGGCTCTCCTGAGATGAGCCTGACTGTTAACAAAGTCTCTTTGCACACATTTGAAAGCATTTGAAGTAATAAAGAAATCTTCATATCGCCTTTATTTCTGTCAGTGTTTAAAAATAACATTTAAAGTTTGTGTAAATGTATTGTACTTAGCACTGGGGTTGGAAAGAACACTTTCATGCGGGTCTACCATGTGCTTTTAGCACGTCCCCACATTCCCTACCTACCTATCTTCTCTCGTCAGTTCCTCTATTCCCTGGACAATTTCACTGCTCTTTCCTATCATTTACATACATGATTCATATTTATCTGTATTGTTAGTGTGCAGCAATTGTTAGCTGTACAGTGATTCAGCTGGCCTGCCCTCACTGCCCATACTGTCTTTTCTCATATATATATGTATGTATGTATTTGTTGCATCTTTGTCAAAAATCTCATGGCTTCCCCTATGTGGGTTACTGTCTGGGACTCTATCCGTGTTTCTGATTCTGTTGTCGTTGATGCCATTACTATGTCTCTGTAATACAATTTCAAATCAGGTTGATGATACCCCCAGCATTGTTCTTTGGCCAAGATTACTCCTTAACTGTCTGGGATCTCTTGTGTCCTCAAGGTGCTCCTCAGCAGCTTCCATAGGAATGCTGGGATCTTTTTTTCTATTTCTTTAAAGAATGACACTGACATTTCGACAAATATTGTATTGAATTTATAGGTTGGTTTCGACAGTATTGACATTTTCACAGTATTAATTCTCAAGTATGACCAACCCTTTCATCTTCTGCTGTTTTCTTCCATTTCTTTCTCTGTTTCACAATTTCCATTGTAAAATTCTTTCACTTTCTTGAATAACTTTTTTTTTTACAACATTTCTTTCACCAAGCCTGGAACTCACCTTTTCCACCAGACTGGCTGGCCAGAGAGCCCCTGGGATCTTCCTGTCTCCCCTCCTCTTTAGATCTGGAGTTACAGATGTATGCCACTGAGCTTGGGTTTTATGTGGTCACTTGTTTGGCAAGCACTTTACCCCCTGAGCCATTTTTCCAACCTGATTTTCACATTTAAATAATAATTATTTTATTTTGATTTGTGTGTGTGGGGGGGGTGTGCACCTGTGAATGCAGTGCCTGTGGAGGCCAGAAGGGATGAGCCAGAGCTGGAATTAGATTGCTGTGAGCTCCCAGGTGTGGGTGCTGGGATGCAATCTCCAGTTCTATGGAGTATACGATCCTAGTTCCTGCACTGGTTTTCCAATACAGCTTCACTTTTTTTTTATGACTAAAGGATTCAGGGGAACAATGTGCTAGCTTCATAAAAATTACATGTAATTCAAAACTCAGTGCTCATCAGATTTATGAATGCAGGGCCTCTTGATCATAGTGAAGGGGTCATCTCATAGCCTTTTGAAAATTCCACCAGGCCCCCTCCCTTCCCAAAAGAGAGCAGTCCTTAGAACAGGTAGATATCCCTCCCTTCCAGAATGGAAATGCTGAATCATATTCCTCAGGAAGATCACAGTGGGGGGACCAA
The DNA here is from genome assembly GCF_004785775.1 of Grammomys surdaster. Lineage (NCBI taxonomy): Eukaryota > Metazoa > Chordata > Mammalia > Rodentia > Muridae > Grammomys > Grammomys surdaster. Next base: position 402,714 of record NW_021619764.1, on the reverse strand, counting down.
TCATTGACCACCTGCAGATAAGGGAAGCTCAGAGCAAGTTGACACATTCCTCAGGGTAGGCCAACCATTGCTACCACCACCACCCTCACAGACAAGGAAAGCTCTTGCCATCCCATCCTCTGAGGACCAATCAGTTTAAAAGTCACACTGTTCTGCTAATCATATTGGGCCTAGTTGCTGTTTCTCTATTCTGCCCCTGGAAACTGTATAAAGGTTCACAGAATGAGCTGCCCCTGGTCGCCTCTCAATGGATACAGGATGACCCCAGCATGCTGGAACAATAAAATTCCTCTTGCTTTTGCATCAGTCCCCAGCTCTGAATTGTTCACTCGGGGATCCTCCAGTAAGTGAAGGCTCGACACAGTCTTATAATAGTGGCTTCTGCCTGCATGTGTTGTTGAGAGCCTATGATGCCCATCACACAATCTTCCAAGCCTAAGGTACGCACCTCTGGCCATGTGTATCTCTGATTATTGACTTTCTGGTTCCTGTGATTCTTGACTGCTGACCCTGCTTTTCTGGGGTAAGACCCACCCTGCTTCTGTAACCTCTTCACTCTGACCCCAGTCATGTCCTGGCTTCCCAACCCCAGTTTCTTCTATACCTTCTAAGTCCTCTGCTTCACACACACTGTCTTTATCTTTTTCAGGGTTGGAACGATGATGGAGTTCTGACTTTATTGGTACCGTGAGGTCAGGGTGTACTTATGACTAATATACGACTCGGCTCTTAGCTTTGTGTTTCTCCTCTTGGCATCACATCTATAAGAAGTAGGGCTGTAGGAGAGACATACCCACTGCCACACAGTCCATGTGTCTCCCTTTGTGCAAGCCCCCAGACCTCTACAATGGTAGCTACTTGCTTCATTATCTGTCCTCACAACTTTTCAACAAAGAGAGAAATACATTTTTCTTTCATCCTTTATTTTGAAGAAGATTCCTGGCATGTGTGATCCATGTGAATCGAATGAGAGTGAAATTCATTGGAAGACTGAGGATCCCTGACATGAGATGGGGAACTTTGGGGGATAGGGATGCTGGCAGAAATCACCCAAAAAGGCTCATTTCCGTCTGCTAATATAAAAGTCAATTAAAGTGGTAAGAAAGGTCAAACCAAGCACAATGAGAAGAGCAGATACCGCAGTGTGGGAGCCCAAGTAGGACTTGACTATGCAAAGCATTTTAGCTATCCAGCTGCCCTCCTGCTCCTCCAGCTCCCGCTTCTGTTTCTCCACCTCCTGCCTCACCTTGGCCAGGTAGAACCTGTGTGGATCCTGCTGCTCACTGTAGCCACCTCTAAGGAGCACCTGAGCATAAACGAAGAGGTCATTGCTGTGGAAGGAACCCTCACACTCCTGTTCCAGCCTCCTCACCAGGGCCATGAGCTCGGCCAGCTGCCCCTGCTGCTCCTCCCCAGAGGCCCTGTTATTGAAGGCACAGTACCTCCTTCCACACTCCAAGACAAGGTTGCACAGGCTGCGGTTGTCAGTGTGGGTCACAAACTCTTCCAAGGATCCATCTGCCAGGTCTTCCTTGCGGGTGAAGAGGACAATCATGTGCCTCATGACCCCCACCCCAAAGACCTCCTTCACCCTCCTGACAGCCATGGCATCTTCAGCTGTGAAGCGTCCCAGCTGGGTCACCAGCAGCAACACATGGGGTCCTGGGGCACACAGCAGGTAGCAGTCTCCAATGTTCTTGTCCATGTCTTGGTCCTGGGCCTTTGAGTCAAAGATGGGAGGTGTGTCTACAACTAGGATGGTCCTTCCCTCCCATGAGCCCATCTCTGCGTGGCTGGTCCTGGTGACGGACTGGCTTCTTAGCCTGGACTTGAATGCTGGTCGTCGAAGGATGCTGTTCCCTGTGGCACTTTTCCCGCTGCCAGATTTGCCCACCAGGAGGATCCTCAGGCAGCTCGAATCTTCTACACAGCAGACTTCTTGTCCTGTGGGCAAGAGAAGGTTTATGTGTCACTTAGTGATTCCTCTGACTTTGAGGTCATGGATCCTTGTGGATAGCTCTTCAAAGCAATGGTCCTCCACCCCCCAAAAATAGATATCACTTAATCATCCCAACTGTTTGCCTATAATTTTAGGTGGCTCTCGACTTTCACAGAGTCTCTGTTGGGAGTCAGCTAAGGGGGAGAAGTGTCACAGGAAGGAGAGGCTCTGTTCCATCTGAACCAAGACAAATAGGTCATTTCTGAAGAAGAGGTTCTTGTGCTCTCCCCCGGAAGATGCTCAGGGCAGCTCCCCAGAAAACTGGTCATGAAATAAGTATGAGTTTAGAAGGAGGCAGAGATGGATGAGACGTCGTGGCCGACAGAACAGAGTTACCTCCTTACCCACAATTCTCCAGACAGACTGTGAATGTGCTCAGCATGCGCCTCCTAACCCCGAAGGTATTTTAGGTGGAAAAGCCTCAGTGACTCACTTTCAGAGCTGGCTGGGTATGCTAGGAAGCAAAGTAGCACTTGAATTTGAGATGAGGGAGGGTGACAGTGTCAGGTAGAAGTCTGGGAACGACACTACAGTGAGAAGGGTAGAAGAGAAGATGGTTAGAAACACTTAGAAGCAGACAAAGAGGACATGTCAGAAAGGTCTTCTGATTGGTCAGGTGTGGCCCAGGGCCCGATACAGAAGGATAGCTGGGTGGGGAACACTGGGGAGATAAGAGCTCAAATCTCCAGCATTGACAGGATGAGGATGTGGGTCCTGTGAGTCCAAACAAAGTTTAAGTACATTATAAACTAGAAATCTCTCGTTCGGGTGGAGCGCTGGGTTATAGCTCAGTGGTAGAATGCCCATCCCGCAAGCATGAGGCCCTCTGTTTACATTTCAGTATATTTTATTCTTTTTATTCTTTGCTGGGTTTTTTTTTCCATTTCCTTTAGACTTTTGGGGGTGTGTTATAAGAAATAATCATTTTAAAGGATTTTTTTCAAAATTTTTGCAGCTGAGAGGAGATGAAGGAAGAGGAACTGCCACAATTTAGTTCCAGGCCCCTCTAACACTGAATGAGTGTCAAAGACACATTTCCACAGCGTTACAGTGGAATGTGTGTGTGTGTGTACATGTATTTGTGTATGCACATGCATGTGTACACATGTGTATTTGTAAGCATATATGTCTGTGTGAATGTGTACCTCTCTGTGCATGTGTGTGTGTATGTTTGTTTGTATATATGTATATGTGTGTGCATGTGTGTAGGTATGTGTGCATATGTGTACATGAAAAAAAAACAATAGCTTGGACACAATAGAATTGGAGACATGAGAAACAAATACCAGTTGCCTTCCCCACACCCCGCTAGACCTTAACTGCGTATCTGCACCTGTTTTGGAGTGGAGAGGAACAGTTACTCCCTTCACTTATCAACCTCTTAGGACCTTGGTGTTTTCTTACCTTCAACTTCAACTATAGTTCCATATGTGCTCTTCTGAAGGTCTGCCATTCTCTTCTGGAACAAAAATTGGAAAGGAATTAAAGTCAGGTCCCTGTGGGGACTGGTACGGCTTTTAACTCAGGTAACTAAGGGTAACTATCCTCGGGTGGCCAGCTCCATTGCTAACTCTCTCACCTATGTGTTACTTTGAAACATCTGTAAGTAGCAGCTGGAGTGAGGTGAGGTCATCCCAGCACAAGGTGCTATTGCTATTGTTTTTCCTTCCTGGCAGGAAAGTGGGTGTCCACTACAGAGGAACTGATTACCTCCTCAAGCTCAAAGTACATAATGTGGGAAGCATTCTTCTGAAACCACAACAAAAACTGAACCAACGTAGATGAACTTGCAAGACTAGAGAAAATAATTGCTCTCCTGTGAATGATATTGATTTGTTTGAAGTACCATGTGTTTCTAAAAGATGTTTGAGAGTCAAAGAAGCAATCTAGCACACTTTCCCTGGGAGGATGGACTGGAGTAAGGCAACTTCTCCAAGGACTGGCCCAGGGGAAGGAGGTCAGGAGGTCAGGAGGTCAAATAAGGCATCTTCCCTGCCTGGTTCTGAGGTCCTGGTTTATCAGTAACCACAATCTTTGTATTTTAGTACATTCAGCTAGAAGCTGGCTTGAGCATGGCATACGTATTCTGTGCAAAGGGCTGTAATGTTGTTTTGCTGGTTTTGGTATAATAAAATGGAACAGGAATGGCTAGCCTGTGACACCAACCGCTCCTGGGTGAACTCCCGGCTCGTTTTAGTCAGCTAATTTTTCAATGTTCGTTGTTTTAAAACATACTTGTACTTGGAAAAATGTGCATAAAAACCATAGAATGAAAACATAGCCGCCATTTGAATGAACGTAAGTGATTTGCTGTCCGACGTGACTGCACAGCCTGACTTAAAAATTAAAGCATCACAGCTACGCTTCATGGTTTTTGGTGTTTTCCCCAATCTTCTGTCTCGCTCTCGCATTCTGGCCTTCACAGCTGTCAGTATTTTGATGCTTTTATATGATGTGAGTATTTTATATGTATTTGCATACACATGCTTAGTTAGACACATTCATGTTAAACCTTTACATAAATGTCATTTTTTGCAACATGTTATTCATTTTTTATTAACAGGCATCTAAACTGCTCTGAAATTGTTGCTTTTTCACAACAAAGAATGCTATGAAATAATCCTCCTAGGTACCCCTCAGCACTCCTGTTGAACTGTTCACCTAGAGCACAGATTTTCTGTTAGCTGGATGGATGTGACCAGGTCTCACCCTGTGTGGGTCAAGTCAGCTCTTGCTCGCCCCAGAATCTCAGGTAAAATCCCCAAATCTCCACATCTGCTCCATGACGACACACTATTTTAATCACCCTTATGGATGTTTGACTGGTGGTTGAATTATAATAATTCATAGCATGCATGCTACATAGGATGCTTCTGTTATTTTGTCTTTCACAATTTTAATTTGGGAAAAAAAAGCTTTTTTTTTTTTTTTGGACCTCTTCATAGAAAACTATTATTTTCACATTGTCAGAATATCTTAAGGCATCTCCCTCTCTTCCTCTCTCCCTCTCTTCCTCTCTTCCTCTCTTCCCCTTCTCTTCCTCTCTCCTTCCTTATCCACCTCCTCATACCCTTCCTTTCCTCACTCTTCTCTCCCTCCTTTCCTTCCTCCTACAGAAGAATCGCCCTCTCACGGCTATTTCTCACACACCGTTCTGACTACTGTAAGCTATATCCAGATTTGAATTAAAATTCTTCAAATCATAGAGCATTGTTTCTTCTAACTTTCTGCATTTTGCAGGTGAAGGGTAACAGAGTCAGCGGGAATGAAGCTGAGTTTCCCCGCCATGACCGTCCTCGGTGCAGATGTCATTTCCAGGCTCCTTGCATAACCACCTTTCCCCTGTATCCCCTGTGTTGTTATTGACAGGCTCCTGGAATTTCTATTAAAGTTACATGGCCTCCCCAGAGTCACACATTTCTCTTATAGCTTAGCCACCCCAAATGGCTTCTTTCATCTGTGTCTTCTTTTAGATTTAATAGTCAGTGGGGAGTTGAGGAGATTGTCTATAATAAATCCACAATCCTCTCTTCCTGGAACCCCACAGATGCTGCTGCTGATTCCATACTTTGGACACAAAGCAGGTACTGATTGCTGGAATTCTCTCCCAAACCAACATTGAGAACTGCACTTCTATGTCTAGGTTCATGTTTTTACAAACCGAAAATACCCAACCGAGAAAAAGAATTACTCAAAGATAAGACTACATGGGAGGTATCTGTTCTATTTTGAAGGATTTCAATTTGAACCCAACTTGGATCTCAATGTCAATTGCATGTGTACAGTGTGGCTGTCATAACCAAACTCAACAGTATTAGCAGGGAAGTTTCTGAGTCAGTTTCTGAGAAATCTGACAGGCTACAGGGGACATATACTCCACTGAGGAACAAATTAATTGGCAGATATGAATAAATATCCAAATGCCCAGAGGTGAGGCAAGGGCATGAGACAGAGACATTAAAATGAGTCACAGATCAAACAGGAAAAGTCAGTCAAGAGCCTAGAAACAAAGAGAGGGTGGGGGGGTGTGATGGACGTGAAGAGACGTGGCTGTTGTCTTGAAGAGCACACATCTGTGGGTAGACTGACAATGGAGGTAGAGTTCTTCTACAAAGGGTAAGTTCTGCTAACATTCTCCAGCGTGGGTGCAGAGGCCATGGGAGATTGGCAGGCAATGTGTGGTAGCGGCAGTTGACAAGGGGCAGCAGGAAGGCTCCTCCTCAAGGAGGAGGCAGAAGTACAAACCCAAACACTCATTCTTGTCTGAAAACAGCCAAGCCAACTTATCAGGACAATTTATTTTACCAAGCAATGAGAACACAGCTTAGTCAGGAAGCTGAGAGAGATAGTCTTTCCTGTCTTCCTCGCTAAATATCAGGCTGGTAACAATGACTCCCAGGGCAAAGCACCCAATACACAAGCTTGAAGATTTGACTCTGAGGACCAGTACCCGCATGAAAAGTTGGATATGCTGGCCTGCTTCTGTAGTCCCAGCATGACACACAGTGAGGCAGCTGATGGAGATAGGAGAATCAGCCAGAGTCTGTCAGGCCAGCTAGCCCAGGGTGTGGCAGAAACAAGAAAGAAGCCGGTTCTGCCAAGCAGAAGGGTAGAAATGACTTCAGAAAGCTGTCCTCTGATCTCCATAAGTGTCTGGTGGCACCAGTGCATTCCCTCACACAACTAAAAGTAAAACAAATATTTTCACTGGCACCTGCTCCACCCATCTGCCCCTCCCCCATTCCTTTAAATCTAGGTACTAAGAGTCTCAGGACAGGCTAGTTGCCAAAAGTCCAGGAAACTGTACCTCCTCCTGTAAAGTTCAGCTGACAAAGAGGGTGCTCATGTGTGTCTTAAATACAAGGCTGTTGGCATACCACTGCTTCCTGAGGTGTGTTAAGTGAAGGTGTGGGATACCCAGCCATGAAGAATGGGGTGGTTTTCAGAACAAGATCCTAAGATAAAATTCACTGACCAGTCTTCTAGGGAAGGGCTAGATCATAAAGGAGGGAACATGGAGATTTCCCTCTGGCCTGTAGAGCCATCCTGCCCTTCTTCAGGTGAGGCCCGTCTGGCAATGTGCTCCACCTGCTGGAGGAGCTTGGGAAAGTATGTGAGCAAGCGATGGGACTTCAGTTACTCCTCCGTCAAAGGGGAAAAAGCATTCGTTCACCTTTGTTATCTTAGGGTTTCAGAAAGGCACAAGTGGTGAGATAGAAAGTCTAGGGCTTAGGGATGATGGCATGGAAATTTCAGGGCTTTGTCCCACCGTATGCTGTCGCCGACACTCAACTCACTGTCCAGAAAACCCAACCCACCAAGCTCACCCGAGTGCACAGTGTCTCCCAAGGGGCTGTCAGCGCCGCGGTGGGGTTCCTCCTTATGCAAGCCGTCCCGTACAGGCAGGTGGTGGACCTGTGCCTGCTGAGCGATGCTCTCACAGAACAGCTACTTGCAGCGCCATGAATCCAGAGTCCGAAGGCAGGAAAAGAAGAAAACTCATGGTGACGACGGAACACACACTGCCCTGCAGACTGTATCCCCTCGGGTAGGTGGAAAGGCCTTGAACATCCGCCAGAGCACAGGAGAACTGCTCTAGTAAATGACCACTTCCTGTGGAAAGCCTCCCTGCCCTACTCATTTCCCCTTCAGGGGGTGTTAAGTGCACAGTTTTGGGAGCCTGACTCTGAGAAGTGGAAGACAGCCCTCCTTTTCAAGTAAGCCCTCTTGTGGCTGGAAAGTGCTGAACCCCAGATTCCCCACCATCACCCAAGCTGAGCATCTGTACTTCCTGAACCCCCTGGGTCCCACATCACCGGGTCTGCCTTCAGAACTCCTAAAGAGGGACAGAAAAGCATCGCTGGTCCCAGAGAACCTGGACCACCCCCTCTCAAAGGACAGCTAAGCTCAGACAGGAGACCTGGTGCTGGCTACCCCTTCTTTGCTATTTGACAGGGCAAGGGTGAAGTATTTCTTTATTTTTGTACCTGTTAAGCTTAAGTCTTGAACATGAAACATAGTGCTGGCTTATGCAGGGCGATTCTCGTCTCAGAGAATTCCCCCATGATGTTTTCTGTTGTCAGGGAAGTATACTTGGCCCTCAGTTGTGAACACTAGGATTTTAAGGGGTCTAGGGAGGTGACACACTAAGAAACTGCACAGGAAGTGGAAGAAAGAAGAGGAAAGAGGAGGAGAGATGAAAGGAGGGAAGATGGACAGGTAATTTAAAGCCAGATAGATACAGCCCTCTGCATGGATTTTCAAGAGAAGAGATAACTCAAGCTGAGCAGGATGGCTTATCCCAGTTTGTCAAGGGGCTGAAACAGGAGGATTGCCTTGAGTTAGAAGCCAGCCTAGGCCACTGTGTGAGTCTGTCTAATAAAAAGCCTTAGCTCTTCTTCAAAAAGATGTGGCAGCATCCTTTATTGGTGTCTCTGTCCTCTGTCCTTTACTTTAAACTTGTAGCAACCAACTGTGTCTGCTAGTTGCTAGTAGCTTTTTATGTCCTTAGGGGAAGAGGAAGGTTTGCAACAGGGAGGGCCCTGCAGTTTGGCTTCAAGCTAAGTTAGACCCAGGGAGCTAGGTAGGGTCTGACTTTCCTTGATGTTTGCATTTCAAAGAGAGGCTGCTCAGAGCACAAGATTCTCCCACTCCTCAATTCAAGAAAAATGGTTTGTTTGTTTGTTTTTTGCTTTTTTTTAAAGATATACATCTCAAAGCAAAGGCAAAGAAGAACAAAAGGTTTTAAGGGTTTGGGTGGTTATTATTATTATTATTTTGATTTTTAAGAAAGAAAGGAAAAGAGAATTCCAAAGGATAGTTCTGTCCTATTGAAGAGATTTTTTTCCATTTTGATTTTTATTCATCCTTTGCCCTTTTTAACTCTTCAGAAAAGCTCAGAATCTCTCAGAAACCTATCAGAGGTCACCCTACCAAGACCACCACCACACAGTGTAACAGCCCATTCTGCTCCACCTTTGGGGCCACTTTGTCCTGGCCCTAGCTGCTGTTCCAGCCTGCAGGTCAGGGTCTAACAAGAGAGAGAGTGGGGATGGAAGGGCAAGAAACGCAAAAAATGAAGACAAGACAGAGTCTGATCAAGTCTCCTTTATTGAAAGGAAATCATGGGTGTATATAAGCACAAGCAGGGGAACGCAGCTGAAGACACTTTACCATGTGCACCTTGCAGCTGGGGGCAATAAACAACAAAACAAGATATGTAAGAAAAACAAGATGTTTATCAGAGTTAACATCTGATAAACAAGATGTTTATCAGAGCTGGGAGGGGAGCACCTAGTCCTCCTGCTACACCTCCGAGCAGACAGGTGCCACATCCATCTTGAGATAATTCTTTTTGAAAAGAACCTTTAAAATCTTTTTACAGAGGAACAAGTTAACACACACACCCCAAAAGTCACGGCAAGTGTTCTTTTGAAGGTAGGCAGTGACTCTTCTCTCATTAATAATGTTAATTAATGAAGCCAATTTCCAGACTTTGTGTTTTTGGTTTGAACACTAGAAGGAAATCCCTGGCTGGCTTATCTCAGCTCTGTGGAAGAGGGCAGAAGGACTGTAAGAGCCAAAGGTGGTGGATGACTTCAAGGAAACTGTTTCCCAGACACAACAGGGCAGGTGCACACATGAGCTCATAGTCGATGTGACCGTGTACACAACACCTGAGCAAGTGCAAGCCCGATGCAAATCTCACAAAGGCTGTGGGCACAAGATCCCAGCCCAGCCAGGAGCTAGTCACAAACTATAGCTCCTGGGAGAAGGAAAATCTGTTTTCTTCAATGAAGTGACACTGGGTATATCAACCATACCCCAGGGCAGGCTTCATGCTCGGGAGTATATCGGACTTCATGTTGTTGTTTGGTTATTAAGACCAAGACCAAAAACAAAAACATGATGTTCAGTGAGTAGGGAGGTGGGGAGGACTTGGGAGGACTCGGGGAAAGTGAGAGAATATGATCAAAATATATGAAATTCTCAAAGAATAAATAAGAGCATATTTTTTTAAAAACAAGGAAAAGAAAGTGTGTGTTCTCTTTATGCTGTGATTTTTGCCCCCATTTACAAGCTACTGGGTGTATTTCACTATTTTAAGCGAAGGATGGATGAAATGTCTGAAGGACACTTTTTTTTTTTTAAACTCTGAATATAGTTAAAGCTGAGACTCAGCACAACCGAGCCTTAGCAAAGTTGATGCCATGTTCCCGCACTGTGAATCACAAAAGCTCTGAGCAGAGTTCTTAAGTATTCCGTTTTAAAAAATATCTCCTTCCTATTCATAACATCTTCTAAGACTGTTATCTGTTATTCTGGTCCCCAAAGGCCTGGGACCTTTCTGTAGAGCAGCAAGTAGATCAACAAGGCCACACCCAGGAAGACAGCCACACCCCGTCTCCAGCCCTTCCTATAGGATTTCTGCCATCTCCACAGCCCAGCTAGGAACCTTGTGCGTGTTTGCATGCGCGCAGCTAGCATCTCCGCCACCTTGGCGAGTTGGTCCTGAGGATCAGAGCACCGCATGGCCTGCACCAGCTCGTACACCTCATTGGAGTAGTGCGCGCCCCCGTGCTCCCTCACCAAGCTCGCGACCTGGCCCAGCAGCTGCTCAGCCTGAACCTCGCGCTCGCTGCCTGTGGCGCGGTTGTTGAGAGCGCACACGCGACCCCCGCACTCGGCCACCAGCTCCCGCAGCGCGCGGTTGTCCGTACAGCGCACATAATCCTGCAGGGAGTCTCCGGCCAGGTCCTCCTTTCGCGTGAACACCACGATGGTGCGCGACAACACCTCCTTCCCGAACACCCATTTTAAGGCAGCCAGCGCCTGGCTGTCCTGCAGGGTGAAGCGACCCAGCTGGGTGACCAGCAGCAGTGCGTGCGGCCCGGGAGCCGACAGCACGAAGCAGCGGGCTGCCTCCACGCACCCGGGGTCGGTTTGCGGGGTCTCGGAACTGAAGATGTCCGGGGTGTCCACCACCTCCACCTGCCAGCCGGCCCACCTTCTGCTGGCCAAGGTGCAACTTCTGGTGACAGGCACCGCCCCCAGCCTGGACAGGAAGCACTTCTGGCCCAGGATGCTGTTGCCGGTGGCACTCTTGCCGGTCCCAGTCCTGCCCACAAGGATGAACCTCAGCTGCGGCTCCTGCGGGGCCCTGGAGTCCTCCTCTGAGCCTGAGGATCAGATGTAGCAGCATCGAGTCAGAGACAAAGGCTTTCCTCTGGGACACTGCTTATATTCAACCTTTCAGCATACAAGGGAATGACCCACATTGCCTGCTCCCCTTGGAAGCCTGGTGCTCCCGTCTGCTTTGGGCTCTTTAAGCTCAGGCCCTTCCCCATCTCTCCTTTCTACATCTGGATTCTCTGCGCACCTGCAGATGCTCCCACTGACGGTTCACAAAATATTCCTTTATAACTCCTGGGTTTACCAGGGTCTGTGGTCCTGCATACAGGCCGACCTGATGCTGAATTGAGACACTAATGTTCCCCCGAGACGGTCAAGCACAGGAGAGCCCCTCAATCCTAGACAATGGGGTGGGCTGCCACCCACCATGTGCTTCTTGTGTAAACGCAGGAAGTGCTCAGTCTAAGACACAGCTCAAAAGTGAAGGTAGCATGGGGCTTTCTCGGGGCTGTTGGAGAGTTAGAGAAGAGAGTTCGCTTTCTTCCCTCTCTCACGTCTCCTGTCTTAAGCCGGCTCCCTAAAGAGAATACAGCCCCCTTTGGATAATAGTTTATTACCTTTTATTTACTTGGGAGTCCTACCACCATATCCCATGGAAGCTAAAGAGTTGGTTCCCTCCCTCCATCATGTGGGCTCAGGAGTTGATATCAGCTCATCAGGTTTGGCAGCTTGTGCCTTTACCGACCCAGTCATCTCCCTGAGTCCAAATACTGATACATAGTTAATCCACTATCCTCCTAACACTGGGGACCTGGTGAGTGAAGCTCGCTCTAGTTCTGGATTTCCCATCCTGTGTTATTTTTGTGGAAACCAGAGTAGGTTTAGGATCCTCCCTTCATGCTGTGAGAACCATTGAGAGGCTGGTCAAAGCTCTGAGCTCCCAGCAGAACAGGGTCAGAGACACAGTTCTGCTATAGGCTTCCAGAACTGAGGAAGCTCCACCCCTTTCTTACCCTGAGTTCATACACCAGCCGGGATGTATTTCCGGGAAGGGCTCTTACCATAGGCGCCTTCCTCATCTCTTGCCATCTTCCTTCCCCTCATGCTTCTTAGAAGGCTCTCAGTTTGGTTTTCTCATTCATGTGCTCATTCCTGAAATTGAGCAAAACCCAACCACAAAGTCAGGCAAAGTCTAAAGAACTGGGGGACTCTGGAGTTACAGAGCAAGGCTTTTGTTTACAAGGAGCTGAACATTTAGGTGTGTGATTTCAGTTTACAAGTGGAGGGCACCTTGTGTCCACCATAATAAATTCTGCTATTCCTTCTTAGAGACAGCATCTGGATTTTGAAGAATAACATCTAGGGGGACCAGAAAGACGGTTGCAGTGCGAGCTTGACAACCTGACCTTTCTCTCCTGACCTCTGTAAAAGTGGATGTAGAGAACCAACTCCACGAAGTTTATGAGTCTCCAAGCTCTTTGTTTAAATGCTTCTCGTCTTCCACCTATGTTCTGATTGTAACATTATTTGATACACCCAAGCATTTTCGAGTCATGTAGTCCTGATTCCAGGAGTCCCTAAGCCAAAGCAGTGTCCCCTCTGTCCTCTCCTCCAGCTAACAGGTCTCAGCCAGTTACTGCCCAGAAATCAGATCCAGCCTCTCCAGCCCTCCCTGGCCTTTCTCTGGTGCTAGCATTGGTTCCACATTCCTGTCTTGTCTGCATTTCTGCATCATTTCAGAGTCCATCTCTTTGTGTCCACTATGGGTGATGTGTTCCTTCCTCTCTCCCTCCTGTGGGCACAACACACAGAGAAGGGAAATGTTAACTCAGTAGCCTATCTCCCACAGAATGGCTTTGGAAACAGGTTGGGCTAGTACCCCTTCCATCTCTCAAGGCCTTTAGCAGAACTCACTGTGTGATTCCATGTCACTGTTCTATGTGCAGAAATCAGCAAATGCCCACAAATGACACAGATCAGAAATGAAGGAACAGCCATAAGACTGAGAACAATGATCAAGGCTTCTGCAGGAGGTTGAGGAGCTTGCCCTGGAGGAAAATGAGGAAGCATGTACAGGGACTCCATGGGAAACCCAGGGCAGGACACCAGGACTTCCCAGAGTTCAGAGTGGAGGCTCAGCTTCCTTTCAACAGTTTCTAAGAGAAAAGTAAACACGGAGTGGAATCTCAGGTGATAAATGGTTTTATTATCTGGGAACATGAAGCACATGCAATTCTATAAGCTTGAGAGAGCCCAAGAATAGACCAGTTCCTTGCCTACGGGTTTGTTTATTTGTTTTTTGTTTTTTGGGTTTTGTTTTTTTTTTTTTAATATTTAGGTGTTCCCCTCAACACCACATTTCTTGGATCTATTCTCAGTAGTTCTGATACAACAAATGGGATATTTCTCACAAGCTTAATCTGAATCCAGAATTTGAAAATCGCTATCTCTTAAACCCTTGCTTGTAGACACGAAGGAACAGAGGTATCCCTATAGTTGGACTGGGACAAACTCAGAATCAGGAAGCAAAGGTTTACATGGCAAGTGAGGGCTAATTCCACTCCTCTCAAGTCTGCTAGAGCCCCTCCTATAGGCAGTGAGGAGAAGAGACTTCTGAGGGACAGACGTGGTGCATTAAGGATGGCCTCGAAAGCAGAGTTTATACGGACACAGAAGTATATTAGCCTTTGCTGAATGAGCATCCTGAGGAATGGTGTCTTCTAAGCTGTGCTTTGCTCCTGGAAGGAGATCTAGAATAGATTTCCCTTACTGTATGAAAGAAGTGTAGGAAGAGATAAGTTTTTTCATTGAAGTATGAACTCCTAAGACTTCCTCCAAACTTGTCAAGTTGAAACCCAGACCATCCTAAAGCACCTGGAAGCCTTCCCTTGCCTGTGTCGCATGCACGGTATGGTGCACAGTGTTTTGTACGATGCAGGTGTGTAGGCAGCAGATGATTTAGTCTCAAGCCCAGCCTCCTCTCTACCCCAGCTCATAGCCTTCGGCTCACCTTTCTTGATGACAGTCTCTGAAGTGGGCCAGAGAAGCCCCAGCCTCCTGCCTTCCCTTCGCTTGTGAGTGCAGAAGCCTCTGTGCCCAGGGCTGAGCATAGCGGAAGTCGCTAGGCTGCCTGGGTCTTAGAGATCAGGAAACTGAGAGAAAGGCCGGATGATGATGGCTTAAAGAGACAGAAACATTTTCCATGCAGCTGTGGTCTTGCATCCCCCTATGGAATCACACACTCAGTCTTCTCTGTGACTAAAGGCTGTCTGTGTCCAGAAGGGTTAGTCGTATCAAACATGCTGCCGGAACCTTTCTTGGCTGACGCTGTTCTAGAATTGGCTAGAGCTAATCAGTGTGTGTGTGTGTGTGTGTGTGTGTGTGTGTGTGTGTGTGTGTGTTGTTTGTACTGTTTTTGTTTTTATTTTGCTTTTTAAGGATTTCTCTTACTATAAAATAGTGTTCAATTAAGACTGGAGGATGACAAATTTAAGGTCATTTTAGGGTACTTAATCTTAAGACCCCATCTCAAAACAAAACAACCACTAAAGGCTAGGGGTTTAACTCACTGATAGAGCATTTGCCTAGAATATACCAAGTCCTGTGTTCTATAAAGTACCAAAGAAAACAAAAAATATTAAAAAGAATAGAATATCTAATATCACTAAGACTGATATTGGTTATTAGTAACTAATCTCTAAATTAGTGTATGCATTTTTTTATTCATTCCTATTTCACTTAATAAAGGCTTTGTTTAGAGGCAGGAGTTATTTAAAAATGTCTTTTAATGCTTGGAGTAATTGAATGATTTTTCTCTTTTGATCTATTAATATTGTAAACTATGATTCTGTGTATGTATATTTATGTATGCATTTGTGTACACACACAAGTGTGTGTGTGTGTGTGTGTAAAGAGGCATATGGACTATTGAGGTGCAGATATAATGGTGCCGAAAGAGGCTTTGAGGGAGTCATTTTGGGATTTATACCCAAGAGAGGAAGGAAAGAACACAGGATCAGGTAAAGACAAGTTAGATTGAGTCAGTCACAACAAATGTTGACTCCACAGGGAACTCTACAGTTTGCATAGACCTCGAGGTGAGACTGAATTTCATAATTCTATCAGCCCGTTATTGTATATAACCTTCCGTTGGAGAAAACACTTAATCCAGAGGCATCTCTCTCCAACAGATGCCAATCTCTGGGCAAGGGTGATAGCCAGACAGTGGGTACTGCCAGTTGGCTGCATTCCTGGTCAGCTGGAGGGAGAGACTGTCTCTGTGCTGCTCCTGAATGTTGGGCATGCTGATAGAATTTCATTGTTTGAGCCATTTGAAGAGATGTGTCAATATAGTTTTAAAGATGTTCCCCAAAAGCACAGGTATGTCCAACTCTAGGGAGATTGGGGCAGGAAGATCATAAGTTTAAGGCCAGCCTGAACAACTTAATAAGGCTCTGTCTCAAAATAACTGAAAGTGACCCTGAGGCTATAACATGTGGGAAGCCCTAGCTTCAGTCCTCACTACAGAGGGTGGGAACCTCCTCAAGAATGCTTCTTCTTGGCCTACCCTCTCCACTCTTGCCCTTACAATACCAACCTTAGAAGGAACATCTTCCCAGTGTCCTACTAACCATCTAGACATGTGACCATAGAAGTAGACAGACACAGGACCAAAGTGAGGAAGAAGGAACAGGTCCTGGCTAAAATGAACAAGCCGAGCTTACTGTGACCATCTGAGTTCACCACAATTCATTTTATTCTTGCAGTTTGAAGTTAATTGTGGGAAATGTTTCAGACCACAGACATATTATGAAATCGTTGACAACTGTTTGTGGTTTCTTACACAGCTCTTGTTTGCGAAGCTTATTCAAAGGTGCTGTGATGATGGCAATGTTCCCAGGGCTATGAACTTTTGCAGTGTGGTTGGAGTGATGTGGTTGGAGACTAAGCTGCACATTTAAGTTCATCTGACTGACTATTGCATTCATGTGACCTGCGGCTACCATTTGAGAGGCAGTCGTGGTGTTTATTTTCTTCTCCATTTTATTTTTCAGTACTGGAGACGGAACCCTGTGCCTAGCACACGGATGCCAGGCAAGTGCTGTAGCATTAAGCTGCATCTCTGGCCCTCTCTTTGCCTCTCACTTTAAGACAGTATCTCACTTATTCATCTAAGCTAACCTTGAATTTTTCTCTGTAGCTGAGGCATGCCTTGAACTTGCAATCTTCCTGCCTCAGCCTCCCCAGGTAACTGGCATTACAGGCTTGAATCACCAGGCTTAGCTAAGGCATACTTTTTAGCAAGGTGATACAGAATACTGTTTGGTGAGGGGAGGGGCACAGATAAAGATGAGTAAAATTGCAAAGCAGAAAGTACAAATGGATTTAATATTTTTTAAAAATCCCAAGCTGTGGTGAAGAGTGGTCCTGGCAAGTTTTACAGTGGCCTCTTGTAAGCGTAATTATCCCGCTGTCCTTTGTCAAAAGTCTTAGACTCTTTGGAATGATAAGTTAAGAGGATATTTAACCTGGATACATCCCCCAAATACCCAAACTCGCATAACTGGATCATTTGCTATAAATTACTTACAATCAAAATTTCCCTACATCATTCTTTGAGATGAAGCGCCACAGAAGCTTGGCGGCTGTGCACTCACGAAGACATTTCTTTGTCCTGCGGTCAGGAGGACGATGCAGAATGACCACAGCCATCTCCCTGCTTCTTTCTGAAAAGATACCGTCTCAAACTCATGTTCATTAAATTTGTTTTCAATCCTGAGAATCCCCCCTTTTCACACTGGGAAGTAAAATGGTTTCCTATGAGCAGATGGGGACAGCATGTGGCTGGCTGTCCAAGTCTCACAGAGGAGACAGGAGCAAATCAAGCTCTCCTCGAGGCAATTGTGAGACCAGAGTGACATTACTGAGAGGTGGGTGCTGTCAGCACATGCAGCACAGAGATGTGTCTCCTGTGAGTTTCTCATCAGTGAGGTCAGATGTCAGTCGCTGTCTTTTTCTGGACAGTCAAGTGTCAGGATGTAAAGGCCACTTCCTTGGATCAGACTATGGATTACATAGTGCCATGTCCTGCTCCAATGTGTCCTCCGTAGACAGCCACCTCCTTCTTCTCACTCCAAATCTCTTTTAAATGCATGCTAAGGAGTACACCTTAACGGTCCTTTTAAAATGTGTGAATCAGGAGCTGGAGCGATGGCTCGTCAGTTTAGAGCACTTGCTATCCTTTCAGAGGAGCTGGGTTCAATTCCCAGCACCCACATGATGGCTCATGACCCCGTCCATAACTGACTGTTCCCAACTCTAATTCCAGGGGATCCAATGCCCTCTTCTGGCTTCCAAGGGCACCAGGCGTGCATGTGGTATACATATATATATGTGTATGTGTATATGTGTATATGTGTATATATGTATATATGTATACATATATGCATGCATGCAAACTGCTCATACACAAAACTCTTCATTTGTAAATTAATGTGATGCCATCTTCATATGAACCCACTCTTGTGTTAAATCTATTTTCTGAATGTTCGCAGAGGCACAGTAGAGAAGATGGAAGGCACTCACACTATTACCCTACGAGTTTAGTGTCCATCCAATGGGGGTTGGTGGTAAACTGTTAGACTGACATTTAACTTTAATATTACACTTTATAAAGACTCTGGATATATTGTTAGAGTTGCTCTAGAGCCTTTTAGAAGTATTTGGATGGACTTATTGGGGCTTTGCAAAAGCCAAGAATGCAATGACGGCTTCCTTCCTTAACAGTATGATGTAGGTCTTTTCAATCTGGCATTTTGCTATGTAGCTTTATATTAGCTGTGTTCTACTCAGAACAGGGAGGCCTCTGCTTTGAACTACAGTGTGCTGGGAATGGAGAAGGTTTGGTATGAGCTACGAGTGGGCCAGGGCTCCATCAAAACCTCTATCTTCAGAGGTTTCTAAGAATTCCTCAAAGGTGCATGCAATGGCATGCTTCTTTAAGTGCTGTTGGAGCATATTCATATTCATATTCATGGTGTGTGGACACGGCAGAGCTGCTGTAATGATGGCTATTAAAATGAGACCTTTGAGCATCTGTGAACTCAGAGTCTCACATAGAATGAGCCTTCTGATAACAATTAGCCCATTAATGAACAGATCTGACCAATAACTGCCTTTAGACTCCTCTGACTTTGCAGTGCTCTGGTAGACCTGGGGAGCACACTCACCAAGGGAAATGGTTGGGAAGGTATAGAAAGTTTCACTCCTGCCTCCACAAGTGTACCTCAGAGAACCGAGGAACAGGTGACAGCAAGCAGTCCAGGTGTGTCCCCTTATTTAACTCTGTGCTATCCATAGTCATTTGAGCCATTCCTGCTGAGGCCCAAGCCGAGTTCGGTTGTAGCCACCAGGCTTCGCCTGAACTCCTGACATAAACTATGAGTGTAAGAAAATTATTTAATATCCTCAGGTTTTAGAGTGACTTTTAGCGGATAAACAGGTGACTCAGTTGTCTAAGTTGACTTCTTCGTGGAGAATTAGTAAACAACTGACACATGCACTTATAAGTTTCATAAGTATTACTGCACAGATTACAATAAACACATCACCAAATGCATTTAATTACCATCTTACTAATGTTAGCTTTTCTCAAATCTTTGTTCACCATGCTATCTTTACGAATAGGTAATTTTTTTTCATTGTGATTTTCATACAAATTACTCAATGTGGATGTATTTGAATCATTTTAATATGTTAAAGAACAATGTCTATTTATTGATGTCCATCTTACACGCTTCCTGCCTATTTCTCTGTCCTGCTGGTAGTTACTTTGATGTGGATTGATAGGGGTTCAACTTTTTGGTTTAAGCGATGAACAGCTCGGCTTGTGTTCTTGAACTTGGAAAACAAACTTCTAGATTCTTCCACTGTTAGGTTATTATAGTTAATATTTAGGGAAATGTTAATAGTGAGTGTCCGTGGTATGACATCAGTATTTTTTACTAAACAAGATGGAGGCTGTGGTTGAGATGGAAAACTTTACTCCTGGTAAAGGGAAACCATTTGACAGAGCTTTAGCTCACTAATTACTGTTTGGTAGCTTGGGAGTTCCTTTGCAAGAGCATCAAGTGCTCTTAGCTACTGAGCTATCTCTGTAGTATACCCCAAGGCAAGTGGCAGCAAGAAGCTCTCAGATTGCCAAAAGAAGCAAAGAGTAGCAAGACCTACAAATGAAAGTCATATTCTGGGGACTTGGAGCAGGGTTCAGGCAGATGGGTCCTGACATTTTTTTTTCTTATGGAAAATGAAAAGATCACCTCAGGGGTTGCCATGTCACTTTCCCTCACTGTGCCTTATAGGAGCTGGGTTCTGGTTCTCTTACTGGGGCCCTCCCTCCAGTTCCTCTGCTTCATCACCCACTACCTTAGTGTACGTAAACAGGTAACTGTGGTCAAAGTGGGCACAGGAACAGCCTTAGGTGAGATCTCTGATAACGGTTCACTGGCTTCTCACCTGCTGCTTTCCTCCCTTCAGAAAGAAGATCAACAACCACAGTTTTCTCTCCAAACATGCTAGGAAAGCCCCTTTTATTTTGACGCTTTATTCTTCCTGAGTTCAACCATACCGTGAGATGAACCCTGTGGTTAGATGATCAGCCACGTGTGAAGTAACAGTTTCAGGTTCGGTATGTGAAGAAAACCATAAAATGGCGGCTGCAGAGTCCTGCAGAGAACTGTCCTTCCCTGTGTGAGCAGAAGGCTCAAAAGTCCTCCTCTGACAAAGCCTGTACCATCCACTCACTGGTCTAAAGCTTATGACTAAACATTTCCCATGGGGACAATGACCAGATGAAACAAAAAATAAAGCTCAGGTGGAGACTGGGATAAAGCTCAAAGCAGCTGAATAAAATAAAAAACAAATTGACTGAAGCATTATGGTCTCACATCCCTGAAGGCTAGGTGTTTGCTATACACATGTGTGTGCATGTACATACAAATGGAAAGACTGGTCATGTTGATGTATGGCTGAAATCTCTTTACAGACACAACAGCATCCTCATCAAAATTCTAATGATATTCCTCAGGGAACTAGAAAAAGCAATCCAAAAATTCACATGGAAACACAGAAGACCTGCCACATTGACAAAGCCATCCAGCTCAAAAAGCCATGTTGTAGGTGCCATGTAACTGCTTCCAAGAAATACAATATAGCCACAGGAATAGAAAAGTATAAAACCAACCATATAGACCAGTAGAACACAACAGAGGATCCAGATGTAGATAATTTACACACAGACTTGGCCCTCGGGTCAGTCAACGGGCTCTGCAAGAGAGAAAGTGGGGATGGAGGAGCAAGAGACAAAGAATGAAACCAAGACAAGGTTTTCTGATCAAGGCTCATTTATTGAAGGAAAATCATGGATGTATAAGCACACGCAGGGGAGTGCAGCTGGAGACACTTTACCACGAGTGCCTTGCAGCTGGGGGCACTAAACAACAAGTCCAGGATATGTCTGAGAAAAGCAAGATGTTTATCAGAGTGTGCTCAGCTGTTATAAGCTGCTTACAAAAACATCATGCTAGAAAAACAAGTCTCCTGTCAGGGTGGAAAAGTATCAACCTGCAAATATATGACCCAAGATGGCTGCAAAGATGATAGCCGCTTTCTGCTAGGAGTCAGCTCCCAACAACACACATTTTCAGCCATCTGATTCTTGGCAGAGGTGTCAAAATTAAACACTGTAGAGGGGACAGCCTTTTCAACAGACAGCACCACCCTCCCAAACTGGACGTTTACATACAGAAGATTGGAACTTGGCCCCTATCTGTTATCCCCCATAAAAACCAACTCAAAGTGGGTTAAAGGCCTAGACATAAGACCTGAAACTCTGAAATCACTAGAACAAAATATAGAAAAGATACTTCAGGAGACTGATATTAAGGATGGGTGTTTTGTGTTTAACCTCGAAATGAAATTACATCAGTGAGGAAACAGAGTGAAGAGCCACCACACAACAGGGGAGAACACAGCTGTAAACAACACACAACACAGGAGAACACAGCTGTGAACTCTTCACCTGATGGAGGCTTCAACCTCTGCTCCACATAAGGAACTAGAGGCCTTAACCACAGAGAAAAGTAAAATCAAGAAAGAATAAAATAAAGAGCAAAAGATGGGCTGAGCAGACACGTCTCAGAAGATCTGCAGGTAGCCAATACATGGATGAAAAATTCTCAGTATAATTAACCTTGAGGGAAATGCAAACTAAAACAATGAAATGCCATCTCACCTAAATTAGAATGGACATTATAAAACAGCAAAGAATAATAAATGCTTATGGGACATGGAGGGAGGCACTCACACATTGATGAGGGGAATGTTAACTGCTACAGCCATGGAGAACAGTGAAGCTTTCCAAAAAATATATAAATCTACCATATAACACAAAGATTCCACATGGAGCTGCGTGTCCAAAGGAAATGACATCAGAATATCAAGGAGGTACTTGCATGCCTGTGTTTGTTGGAATAGCATTCACAATAGATGATATACTACTGTAAATCAAAGTAGGTACTCAACAGATGGATGGATTGAAAAGGATCCATCCCACATACAGACACCAAACCCAGACACTATTGCTGATGCCAAGAAGTACTTACTGACAGGAGCCTGATTCAGCTGTCTTCTGAGAGGCTCTGCCAGATCCTGACCAATACAAATTCGGATGCTAGCAGTCAACCATGGGACTGAGCACAGGAACCCCAATGGAGGAGTTAGGGGAAGGACTGAAGGAACCTTATCTGGCATAAATGGGAGGGGAGGCCATTGGTCCTGTGAAAGCTTGAAGCCCCAGTGTAGAGAGAAATGCTAGGGCAGTGAGGTGGGAATGGGGGAGTAGGGGAGTGCCCTTATAGAAGCAGGGTAAGAGGGGATGGGGCAGGGGATTTGCAGAGGAGAAGCTGGGAAAGGGGATAACATTTGAAATGTAAATAAATAAAGTATAGAATTTTAAAAAGAGAGACAATCCTGCATCATGCCAGCTGGAAAATTATTTCCTAGCCTCCCATGATAATCTACAAATAAAATCTGAAACTCGGAAAAGGAAAAAAAGAAAAAGAAAAGAAAGAAAGAAAAAGATGTGGTGCATACTGGAATTTCATTTATCCATAAAGGAATTTGCATCAAAATGGATGAAACACAGAAAGATAAATACTACACATATGAATTTTTTAAAAAAATAGGTAAGAATATAAACTGGTAATTACTAAAGGCTGAGATGTGTGGGAAGAGGAGACTGGATTTGAACAGTACACACATAAATATGAAGCCCTTAGTTTTAATAAAAATGTCAAGAAAGCAGGAACAAACGAGAAGTTAGCAGAGATCACTCCCTTACCAGTTTCTAACTTTTCATTTCTTCCACCCAGCACGTAACTCTCAAGCCTTTGCCTGTGTCACCTGAAGGGACTGTGTTAGAGCCTGGATCCCTGGTTCCCAAGATGCTGCTGGAACAGAAATGTCTGCTGTCCTGGGACTTTGTCCTCATATGGGCTACTGAAACTGTCTCACCACTGTATCCAATAGAACAGATCCTGGCCTAATTAGATTCTAATAATTAGAAGTGGAGAGTTTATTTCTAAGATACCTTAACTTTCTGGGTTTGCTTTTTACATGTGACATTTAAGATGTGGTATAGTTTAGACAAGGTTCTCCGAAGACCCACATGTTGATGGGGTTATCTCTAGTCTATGGCTTTAAAGGAGGTGATGGGACCATTAGGAGATGAACCTCAATGACAAGAAGGTAAGTCATGGAGATGTGCCTTCAAAGCAGCTACGGGTGCCCCTTGACCCTTTCTGTTTCTCTCTTTACTTTCTTGATTCTATGGTAAAGAGATCTTCTTCCCTGTTTCCACCATAACGTATGATGGTGCAACAAGCTTGAAGTAACTAGACCAAACCATCATGGAGGGATACCTCTGAAGCTTTCCCTACTTTGTGATTATTTTCTAACTAGGCATGATGTTTCCTGTCTGAAATCCCAGCACTTGGGAGGCTGAGATGATAGGGTTGTGAGTTTGAGGCCAGTCTGGCTCCATACTGAGTTCCAGACTGAATGATTGTCTTGAGTGTTTTCTAAAGCACAAGAAGCTAACAGAAAATTGGAACCAGGAGGGGAGTCATTGTTGTGATTACACCTGAGGTAATGTGGAGCTGGATAATGGGTGTAGGAGGAATCTGAGAAGTTTTGAGAATCTGGGACCTAGAAATTGTAGAATCGGAGCTTTCTGGGTAGTTCTGATGAGGGATCAGAATTCAAGATTCTTGATAGCAATGTGAGGGTAATGTTCATGAGGTTTCAGATGTCAATAAGGACTCTACTGGAGATTAGACTAGAGGCTGTCTTTGCTACACCTTGGCAAAGAATCTGAATGTGTTTTGTCCCTACCTTGAGACTTTGCGGGAGATCAAGCTCAAAGCTGATGGAAGCTCATCTACTGGAGAATGTTTCAAGACTGCACAGCATCTAGGCAGTAATGTGGATACTGTTGGCTACCTTCAACTCAATTTTCTGTGAGAACCAAGAGTAAAGAACACATCAGACTTTTTGAAAAGTTGGTTATGCCAGCAAAGAAGCACATTTAAAGAAAGTCTTGTCAAGATGGCAGAGGAAAAATTGCCATGAAAAATAAACCAAGTACTTGACAGCAGAATAGTAAGAGATAAGTCTCGGAGTAGTTCAGAATGAGAGAGGCTCTGCAGGCTTGAATATGAAAGTACAAACTTGTTTCTAAGACTTCTGTTTGAGATACTAGCACTCTGCTGTCGTCGGGAAGACCTTGACTATATCCTCTCCCCTGCTACCTTCGGGTCTTAGACTTATTGAGTTTAGCACTTCCATGGAGGAATTTGCTTCAGAAGTTCATGTGATCTGCAAAAGAGTAATTATAGAGAAAATGTCAGACCCAGGCAGATTGCTCAGTGAAGATCCCTCTGCATATAAGGAGACCCATGTGCCATGAGATCTTTGCGCACTATAACAGGAATTCTAAATTCTAAATTCTAGCTAGTGACAACAATGGGAAGGGACACAAGTCTTCATTCTTCTTTGTTAAAACATATTGGGGCTTCCCTGGTCATCTCTGTCCCTCCTTATGAGTTCCCACGTGTAAGTCATTGTGGCTCATTGAAACACCTCTGGTGGCCCAGCGACACCCCTTTTCCATGGGGAGCCTGTTAACACTGGTCTTTCTGGAAAGCTTCTCAGCACTGAGTCTATTCTCAGTACCCAGAAGAGTGAAATTTAACAACCTGGGACCAGGAGTGCAGCCGTGGTCCTAATGCCACCTGTATATTATGCTCTTAGGCACGGTGTATTAGAGCCTCTGTAACTAGCTTGTTAAAGGGGGGTTACAGTGGGTTGTGTTATGGTGTATTAAAGCACTGAGCTTAGTTTGTTAAAGGGAAATTACCATGTATCATGTTAGACCTCTTCCTCCTCTGACACCTAAAACTCTCTACTGGGCATACTCAAGCAAGCATGAAACTCTCATCCACGGCATAGCCCAGCTCACTGGCCCATTAATACTAATCCAGTCTTTAGAGCACTGGCTGAACATGGTTTGAAACCTACAATGCTACTTCTCAAGACTAGGGATCCCTCTTGGAGACCAGAGATTGTGAGTGGGGAGGTTCTGTCATGCTAGAGTAAGAAGTCCTGTCAGATAGCAACAGTTTGGAACTTTGACTAACAACATTCCTCATACCCTTGCTATGTTGGAGACTCTGGTGAGTGATTACATCTGGGATCATGATCAAGCCAGCTCAGTCAGTAACAGGGTCTCAGGCGAGCGAGTAAGGATTGAAAAAGAAAAACAGTTAGACAAAATTATAACATAACTCCAGCCCATACTGAGGCTGAAGCAGCTTTATTTGTCTCCAGGCTGCTTTTAGATCATTCTAGGTATATCCAAAACACACGGTCAGTTCTTAGATCAAAGACAAAGTAATCAAGCGAAGTAGTAAAAAAGGAGATCCCACAAGAAAGTAATCAAGTCAAGTAGTGAGCAAGGTAATGAGTAGTAAGCAAAAGGATCACACAAGGTAATAAGTAAACTGGTAAGCAAAGAGATCACACGAGGTAGTAATTCAGCAAAGTAGTAAACAAAGCCCCGTGGTCACGGTTTCTAATATTCTTATCTGAGCCTACTTCCTTGTCCAAGCCTAGTGACAAATGCAAATTTCCTAGAAGTGGCACCAAAAGCTCTCAACAGGGTCAGCTCACATCTTGGCACAAAATATTGATATCCCAGGAGGCAGATCATACTGCTAGACAGATGATTAGTTCTTTCTCCTGTCCCTCCAAGTCTCTTTCTTGCCCAGTCACACACTATACTATGTCCTAATACACCCTCTGGCTTCTACCCAGACCCCACTCTCATGGAGAGAGCCAGGTGTGCCAGGAAGAGTGTGACCAGGAAGAGCGCCATGAGCAGTGAGCCATAGTTACCCCACGTCTGCACATGAGGCCAACACAGGCTTCTACTTTCAGCCCTTCACATCTTCCCTTATATGTGCTGGCTGAACTCACAGAACGATACTCTCTCGCTTCACTATGCAGCTTTGATCTCTCCATATCTCTGGGAATCTGTGACCTCCATTTCTCAGGCAGGACTCAAATTATGAAAGCAAGATAGTTTCCTGACATTTTGCCTGTGTGTGTGGCAAAAACACCATACCTGCTATCTCCACCTCAGCCATTTTCTATTTCTCTACCACCTCCAGATTGGACTTATCATATAACAACATGGTCACCCTACAGGGTGGAGTTAGAATTAGGGGCTGACATCTCTCTCCTTACATGGAATCCTTGGACAGTCTAGTCATTCAGTGTTTCGGATGTGTCATAGGGATAGACTGAAATCTCACCAGAGAGATCCCATTGAGGTGTTTCACGCTCCTCTACAGAGCCTCCCCCAGATGCCTCAGACTCTCTCCTGGGTACTGTACCAAAGTGAAAAACATGTTTCCTGTCAAACAGAGTCTCACTCAGAACAGAGTAACAGGGCTTTTCTTCTTCTTCCCCAGGAGCAAGTAAAAGCTCTCATGGCCCATGGCTGTGGCATAGTCTTTCACCTTAGCATGTCTTTGAGAAACTAGGTAACATGATTCTCAAACTGTAAACTGCCATGTTGAAGTAATTATTTAAAATGGCTGCTAGTCAAGCCCACTATCTAAGCTGCAGTGGCTCTGCCTAGCTCAGCCACCATGTTCCAAGGCCAGAGGCCACATGAGCAATGTAGCTAGATATGACCAGCCAGAAACACCAGCCCTGCTACCCATGAGACACCAGCATGGGAGATGGCTCTGCCATCCCACCATCCACGCAGGCCCAGTAGGAAAATGAGGCTCTAATGTTTAAATATTAATCAAAGGCTTTGTATGTTTGGTAATGCTCAATAACAATATGCCCATGCAATTAGAGTTGTTTCCCAATTAGCTAACCTCCTCCTACATCTCTGACCTCTCTAGCTCCTCCTCTCCCTTTTCCTCTTCCTCTCCTTACTCCTCCCACCTTAGCTCCTCCTACATATCACCCTTCCTGTTAAAATAAAAAAAAAATTTCTCTCAAAATACAATTAGAGCACAACTACACCAATTTGTATCAGTAAGGTACAATTTAGACCTAATAGCCAGTCCATCAATTTTGTCAGCTAAACAAAAGACTAACTAAAAGACTTAGTTCTTAACCTGGCTTTTTTCCTGGCTTTAGAATGAATGTCAGCTGAAAAACATCCTCTCAAATCTGTCCCCTTAACATAAATAGCCTGGGCTGGCTATGAGACTGTAAGTCTTCAACCTTGTCAGAAATCCAGAATGACTGAATTAACTGAAATTATGGGAAGCACAAAGCATAGCTTCTAAAACTTAGCCAATTTATAGAGACCACTGAACACCTGGACAGTCCCTATACTACAAAACGTTGGAGCATCCAATCTTCAGCCTTCTGGCCCAGGATCATCTGACAGACCTAGTGACGCAGAATTATTAAGGGCTGATTACTCTGTCTTGGCAGATATAATCAGTCGACTATTCCGCAAGTGTGACCTTTTCTGGACAGTTATTTGTCTGTGGATGAAAAGAGGAAATTCTTGCCTAGTGGCTGTCTCACCACAACTGGAGTAACTCCAAAGATGCTCGATTTCTTTTTAGAATCCAAGACAGGGAAGCGGTCAGGAGAAGACAGGTCTCTAATCAAAATGAACATTAATACAGAAATGTTAGTAACATCACTTCTGTGGACTTCTGATGTGTTTGAAAACCAATTATCTATGTAAAGCAATCTGGACTGTTGTCCATTAAGTCCTCTCCGCTATTTCTAATTAAAATCTAGAAAACACCCTAACAATAAACTCAGAGCCATGCACTTGCTATAGGCCCTGAACTCAATTGTGCAGCTTAGATAGTGGGCTTGACTAGTGGCCATTTTAAATAATTACTTCAATAAACTGGCGCCCAACGTAGGGTTCCAGAACTGTGAATTTATAAATGAGGATTATTTGCTTTTAGGAAAGAATTTATAAACAGATTTGTCCGATTTGCGTGGGAAATTTTGCCTGTGGTCTGAAAATTAGATAGGAATAATTATCACTGAAACCAGGTAGAGAGTACAGTGTATAAATAAAGGCTGCTCTGAGCCAAGAGAGCCAAATAAATAAGCCTCCGTTGTGGAGCCATTACTGATTTAAGTATAAAGTTAAAATATAGGGATTATTTGCTTTTAGGAAGTATTTATAAATAGATTTGTCCAAATCACTTAGGAATTATTACCCATGGCTTGGAACTTAGATAGGGAAAATTGTCACTGGCTCTATAGTAAAGAGTACAGTGTACAAGTGGAAGCTGCTCTGGAGTACAGAGCCAAACAGATAGATGGTATAAATTTAAAAAAAAAACTGTTCTAGGCAGGGTGCAAACAGGAAGATAGTAAATCTACTGTATTCAGATGATATAAAGTTATATTGCCTCACAGGAGACTCGGGTTCTGTCTAACGTAGGCCCCACGGGAATTCTGGGTTCATTTCCTGCTTGGCAAAATAGGGACAACCTAAAGAATAGGCAAGACCTAAAGAATAGGCACACATAGTATTTAAGTTATTAAATTGATTTTATTTTCAAGATGGGTGTGATTTTCAGTTTTGTGGTTATATTTTTCTTCTGGGAAAGAGGTCAAGATAACGGTTTTTCTGGTTACAATTAGAGTTGTTTCTCAATTAGCTAACCTAAATATAAGTTGTTACCCGCGATTGCTCTCCTTGTCTGTGTGGCTCTTCATCCTCCTACATTTCTGCCCTCTCTAGTCTAAAGGCAAACAACTGACCTTTAGCTGGTATCAGGAATATCTTAATTCCATCTGTTATGTTTTGTAAAGCAAGGCATGGTGGGCACCCCCTCAAGGTACCACTCTAGTATAGATGAAGTTTATTTGGGGGGAAAGGGGTAAAGAGATTTGAGAAAGGAGAAGAGGCAGAGGGGAGAGAGAGAGAGAGAGAGAGAGAGAGAGAGAGAGAGAGAGAGAGAG
>NW_021619764.1:362455-373990 GCF_004785775.1 Grammomys surdaster | reverse complement strand
GAGAGAGAGAGAGAGAGAGAGAGAGAGAGAGAGAGAGAGAGAGAGAGAGAGAAGAGAGAGAGAAGAGAGAAAGAAGAGAAGAGGCCAGCAGGTAACTCTTGAAGAGAGAAAGAGAGGGAGGAGAGGCCAGAGAAGAAGAAAGAGACCAGGGAGAGAGAAAAGGGTCAGAGAGAGATGGAGAGGCCAAACAGTCTTTTTATAGCAAGCCAGGCTCCTACCTGGCTGTTGCTAGGTAACTGTTGGGCAGATCTTAGAAGGAATGCTCACCAATTGTACAAAGAAGATCAAGCTAAGGAGAAAAGGGAATGGCTTTTCGGCATGGGCACTCCTTAGTGGGGCTGCAAGTATTCGTAGCCACATCACCCATGGGCTGGAATCTGCTAGTCAGAGTCTGAGCCTCTCCTGCCAAGTGGGTCAGTGGGAAACGAGTGTTTCTTTGGAATGTGTGTGCTTCTATTCCTATTTCTGATCACCAATTAAAATTACCAGTTGTCATTTTTTTCATATTCTAATAGAGCTTCACCAAAGACACAAGAACCGGGCAAATGCTGAAAGAAAATCTAAACAAAAGGGAGCCAACCCATCCAGAAGACCAAAAACCTGACTTCTCAGAGCAGTGGGCATCTAACACCCTATACTCAAGTGGGATGTAGTCTTCACTCAAGCACTGACACTCAGTCATGAGGTCCGGACAGTATCTCACAGCAAGTGTGGGGAGATGCTGTCTCCTCTCTCTCTGCCCTTGTGTTCCAGCCCAAAGCTATATCCCGTGGGCAGCAGAGGCTGTGTGGAGTTAGCTTTAACCAATATGAGGGAGTGACTGAAGGGAGTGACAAAGGGAAGCTTGGAGATGGTTCCTAGAGGAAACACTGGTGTGTGGTGGTGATGGAGGTGTAGGGGGCTGGGGAGCAGTGGTTAAGAATTTGACTCTGAAATCCAGAACAAAACCTCCTATATTTCCCTAACACCATAGATGATCACCTTTAGCAAGAAAATCAGAACTACAAACTGAGAAAAGGATATATTTTGCCTTTCCTGTTAGATGACAAAAAAAGAAGTCTCACAGAAGCAACTTAAGGGAAGCAGTGTTTATTGGGGCTCAAGGTTACAGAGGCATTTCAGTCCATCATAGTGGGAAAGCCAGGACAAGCTAGGATAGGGAGCTGAGCATTGAGTATGACCCAGCCTTGGAGCTGGACACCGACTCCTGACTCTGGTACACTGGATTCCTGGTTCTGCTATCTCTTAAATCTGCCAGTGGCTGTAGGAAAGGGCCAGCAGGGAGGGTGGTAGGGAGTGAGATGGAAAAATGCTCAGAATAAATTTTAAAAGTACAGACTACTTATGAAAAAAATGCCATATTTTCGAAAGAATTTTCTTAACTTCTTCAACAATCTGGCTGAATATGCTAATCTCTGCTTCTTCACGTAGGTTTCTTATCTTCAGGTCATAATTTTCCCTAATAGATTTTATTCTTTCCTCTCTTTCCTGAGGACTAAGTTTCCCGAGGGCATAGTCCTTCTCCACTATTCTAATCTCCTTCTCTGGTTGATTAGTGTAAATTTTCCTCAGAATCTCCACTTGGTTCTTCAGCCTTTGCTCTGCGTTCTTGTATATGGGATCGGAGAAGTAGAGCCCGCCATTGTTCTGTACCAGGGTTTCTATAAGCCCCATCAGCTCCTGCACCTGCATTTCCTTCTCGGCCCTCTCTGCTTTGTTATCGATGGCCAGGCAGCGGTGGTCACACTCCTTGATGATGCTTTTTAGGTTTGTATGTGAGTCGGCAATGAAGTCGTTTAAGCTCTGGTCCTCCAGATTGTCTTTGCGGGTGAACAAGACAATCATGTACTTCATGACTGCCTCCCCAAAGATAGCCTTGATCCTAATAACAGTTTCTTGCTCTTCCAGCGTGAAGCGGTTCAGTTGCAGAACCAGAATGATGGCGTGAGGACCAGGGCAGGACTGAAGGACACACCGGCTGATTTCAATGCAGGTGGTTTCCAGTTTTTCCTTGGTGTCGAAAAGCCCTGGGGTGTCAACAACCAGGAGGTCTCTCTCATTCCACCTGCAGAATGCTTTCTGACATTTCTTGGTGACAGCATGGGATGAGATTCTAGAATCAAACTTCTTTTGCCCGAGGATGGTGTTTGCTGTGGCGCTCTTTCCACTTCCTGTTTTCCCTACCAGAACGATCCTCAGAGAGTCATCACCGGGCTCAGCCATGGTTTTATGTGGAAGCTCTAGTATCCAGGTGCTTGACTTCGGTGTCAAAAGGGAGAAACTGGGTCAGATAAAGAGGAAACCACACTGACCCTTCTGACCTTCTATCTTCCCCGCTGCAGATCTAAACAGCCTAAGATTTCTGAGAGACTTCTCATCTAGAACACTCCATGCTATATTCTTCCTAAGATTCTAACCCACTGCAGTCCCTTCTCATTCCCTGTGAGGAAAGCACCCACCCAGCTTGAAATCTGGCATTTTACTATCATATTGTTGTATAGATATATTTTTGTTCTAAAACAGATTCAACTTTGTTTTTGAGACATCAGGAATCCAGCGAGAAGCAATTACCAGTCTGTCCTATGAAAGAGGACTCAATAGAACCTGCAATAACAATCTACCCATATGCAGTGGCCATATTTAAAGTATGTCTTTATTCATTTCTGTGTTTTGAGACAAAGGTCTTGCTAAACATCTCAGGTTGACTTTGAGGTCACGGCCTGGATGGGAAGTATCTTAATGTATATAGACCATCTACTGCAGAGACTGTTAGCATGGGAAGATGAGGGTATTTGATAGAAGGTGTGGAAATTGTTTAACTCTTTGCATTATTTAGGGCAATGTTGGTTCTTACTTTCTCAAGCTGAAAATCATTTTTCAAAGGTTCTTGTACTCCAGGGAAATAGCAGATAAACTCTGGTGTTCAGCAAAGTGTTTGGAGGTCACCAGGCTCAGACCTATAGGTGACCGTCCCACCCTAAGGAAAAAGCTAAGAAGCTAATGTCTGAATCACAAGTATATTGTGTGTATACATATTCCTTTTTAGTTTAGATCCAAGTCGATACAGGCAGTGCAATTCAGGGACCATGGAAGATATACAAATTACTTCTCAAACTCCCCATCAAAGTACACAGGTCCTCAGAGCTTCTCAGAACAATTTTACTACATTAAATCCAGGTGACTGGAAAATTCCAATGCTACTCTACTGCTCAGTGTCTAGCGAAAGAAGGAAAGCTTCCCTAAACTTTCTATGAGCAAATAAACCTCACAGGCCAAAGTTGAGAAAGACTGAAGAAAAATGCAAGCATAACTCACATACAATTATCAATGCTGCAAGACAGAATCCCATGGCATTATAAACATCATGACCAAGTGAGATTTTTGTCAGTGGAGTTTCTACAGAGTGCCTGTGCTGAAGAAGAAGAAGTTATTAAGGTAACTCACTAGCCAATATTCACGTAAGAAGACTGCAGGAAACGTAAATTGATGCAAACTTCCTATCTGTTTATTCTTCATTTTTTGTCTCCACCTTATTCATTGGGTCCCCAAGCTAGCAAGTTATTGGGGGGGGGGGGAATATTTTCTACGAAAACTCAGATGTTTCCACCTCACTTTCCCTAAGTATTTGAAGAATTAGCCAACTCAAATAGAGAAAACAAGAGATAAAGAGACATTTTCAGTATCCATAGTAAAACTACAGAAAAAAAAACATTCTTATTGAATATCAGACCTTACCCAACAATCTGTTCCTTGCAAGTATATGGTTCAGGATATGAGTAGGAGCACTGAAGAAATGCCTAAATAATTTCCAAATATAACAGATAATGACATCATGAAGAAAGTGCAAAGGTGGAAGTCACTCCTGAGGGTGATGTAAATACAGTACTCAGATATGAAATTCTCAAAAGTTAAACGGGCATGCACATGCAAAGAATGTAGTGAGGTAAAATGAAAGCACATCTAGGAAATAAGCATCCGAGAGATGCTTGGGTGTCTTATTGACTCTGCCCGCTAAGTGATAGCTGCAGAAATAAGCATGTCAAGAGCTCATTGTAGTGTTTAATCTCCACCACGTAGTAAAAGGAGCCAGGGTTTTCAGAGGAGGAATAAGTTCCTCCTCTGAAAAAAAAAAAAGAGTGTAGCACATACTTCTCTGCCTAGATACAAAAAGTATGTGTGGTATACATTACACAGATGCATAAAGGTAAGGAAAGAGGAACAAAAGAAAGGAGATGGGAACACCGAAAAATATTAGGCAGGTAGAATTTTCATGTGTGTATTAGCAAAGGTCTGAAAGTGCAGTTGCACATTCTATTGATACAGGTATGGGAAAAGCATGGGAAAAGCAGAAACTCTCAGACAGCAGATGGGAAGCTAAGCTACAGGTCTATGAAAGGTCATCACTGAAGTACTTGTCCCAGATATCACAATATCGAATGGGGAGATGTACTCAAAGACACACTGAGAAGAATACAAAGAGAAGAGTGCAGAACCCCATGCTGGGGTCACAGTTACAAATGGCAAAAGCAAGGGATGGTTCCATTTGCCATGACTAGGAGACTGGAGAAGGAACTCACATGCACACAGAGGATGTGCTGTATCCTGTGGGATGTCACAGCAGCACCATTGCTCAGTACCAGGAGGTGGGGAATGACCTCCGGAGTCACTGTCATCAAGACCTGTGTGCTGAAGAGAGCAAGGCTTAAGATCCCCACCTAGAAAAGGGTGTAGCACATACTTCTCTGCCTAAGTATAAAAAGAATGTGTGGTATACATTACACAGATGCATAAAGGTAAGGAAGGGACACAAAAGAAAGGAGATGGGAACACAGAAAAATATTAGGCAGTAGGTCTTGAGGGTAGGCTTCCTTGAACTGACTGTCCTGTAGGTTTAATTTTGGAATGATATAAATATAAATTATAGTTTTATAAGAAGCATATATTAGAAAATCAATTCTCTAAATCAAAAATAAAATGAAGCAAGTGAGTGTGTCTTTAAACACATCAAGTTCACTGAAGATCTCTGCAGAGTGTAAAAAATAAATCAGAGAGAATGTAGAAGTGCCTAAAAAACTTTTTATAATAAAAATAATAAGAATCATGTTGATATTTTTACATCCTCAAATTATCACCTGTGTGAATGCTGAAAGTGCAGACACACACACACACACACACACACACGCATGCACGCACGCACGCACGCACGCACTCGTGAGAAACAATGCCACTCTCACTCCTGGCATCCATGGCTCTGTCTCCTGAGCAGTCAGTCCTCAGTACTATTTAACTCCATGGAATCAGGGAATCCTGGGAGAGTGACAGGCCCCAACTTCATACCAGAAAGTATAGGAAATGACCTGTGACCCTCACACTCAGCTCTATGTCCTAATTCAAACTAAACCGACTGTGAATTCTCTGTGACTTGCGCAAGAGACCTGAGGGCTGACGGTGGGTGCTTGAGACACTTGAAGACGGACACTGTGCTTGGCATCCTGATTGTGATAATAATGACTCTTTAGGTTGTGCGCAAAAGATGCACTTGCACATAAAACTATGTGGGATGTCTACTGTTAACTTTAAAACAATCTGGAGGGAGGGGTGCAGCAAGCAGTGGGCTAGAATAAGCACTAAACCTCATGTTCAGGAGTTGCTATCATCTACCCTCAGGCCCTGACCTTCTCTGTAGATGTGTGGTTTTTTCTCTAGTAACAAGTTAAGGTTTGTGTATGCATTTTCTAAGTACAACTCACTATGTGTTGCTTCAGCACAAATGCATATTTCATGGGAGTGTTTTCTCTACATAAAGACTCAAGGATGGAGAGTCCATTTCTTTCTAATTTGGTAGGTATAGAAACAGTAGTTCCAACACATCCAAACACCACCTCCCCACCCCTGTACTCACACTACCCAGTGCAGGGACTGGAGGCCAAGACCTTCTGACTCCACCACGCCCCTTGTAACCCTCAGAGATCTCTTTCTGCCTCATCCTCTGGTCATGATTCTAAAAGCCAGTGAACATCTCAACAGATGTTCACTGAACCACCCGGAACAGGAGGGGAGAGGACAGCCCTTCCCCCAGGAAGTGAAGAAGGAGACAAGCCCGCCCTAAGCATGGCAGGTGAGGACCACCCATCTCTCAGTTGTATTTTTTTCCCCAAACTGGGAGGGCAATCTCCAGAGACAAGAATCAGAAACACTCATCTCACTACAGTCTAAAGTGGGTCCAGGACACCCAGAGAACCTGGAACTGAGCAATGAACAGAGAAAGTGCTTCAGAAGGATGCAGAGATAGATCAGGGCCTTGACCATTCTTGAGACTCTCTAAAGCCCTGTGAGAGTCCATCAGGGTGGTCCTGGGGACTGCACAGGGTAAGTTCTGTGAAGGTCATTTGCAATGCTAAGTATAACCACAAGTCAGGATTAAGGCATTTGCCACACAATGCCACACAGGGTTAGAGCCACAGCTCAGGGGCAGAGCACTGACCCAGCATGTAAATGGCCCTTTGTTAGAGTCCCCATCATCATGAAAGAAGAAACCCCAGACTGCAAAGCTCACAGGCTCAGCCAGAATTACAGATACAGTGGTCCTTCTCCACACCACATCACGCTTTCAGAGCTCCTAGCCTCCACTCCGGCCCCACACTTTCAGGGTCACAGCTTTTTTCCTGAGAAGTGTAAGGTGGACCTAGACACAGAGTCAGCAACAGGATTTCATCCTGCCCGTGTTGATGGTCCTCAGATAGCCATCAGTGCACTGAGAGTTGATGTGGGGAGCTGAAGGGAGTTAGGATACATTTATACTTGGTGACCTGCCTCCTGGTTCTGAAGATCTGCCTCAGGGAACAGCTTCTCATGACATGGGCAGAGGCTGCCCATCAATCAAGTCTTTCCTGTTATTCATGAGATGATGGACCTCATACTAAGCAGTCCCAGAAGCCTTCCAGGACCTCTCAAGATCATGTACAGAGTGGCTGGGTGCTCCATGCTTGTCACCTCCATCCCCCATCCCACATGCTCTACAGCTTCCCATCCAGCTTACCTTCTTCTGCAGCACTGATGAGCTCTCACACGGTCCTCAAGGAATCTGTGTGCACCACTACTCTTGCTGCAGTTCTGCAAACCCTGAGCACAGAAACTGGAAGGGTGGAGCCAACGCGAATGGTTTCAGTTTGAAGAACAGAGGAAACAGTCCCCTGTTGTGGTGGATGCTTCAGCTTAGCCCTGAGTGAATGAATCCCTTCCTTCTTGTACTTGCTGTGATGTCAAGTCACAGCCAGCGGTTTGGTCTGATGACAGTTGACTCTGAAGACCCCGTTCAGTGGTCCATGTGTTGCTAAGGACACTCCATCATCTGCTGCAGGATTGCATGTTGCTCCTCTTTGCAGGAGTGTGACCCTAATCTCCAAACTGAGAGGAGTCCTAACCACTGATGCAGCTCAGCTGAGCATTTACCACCCTTGAGGATCACTCTTAGCTGGACAGTAACCTCTTGGAAGGCCATTCCCTGTGCTATGTAGCTCCTAACAAATGATTGGTCAGCGTGGAGATATAAAGGCACGTCCTTTGGTGCTGATTTGGGATAGAGCGAGAACTCCACTTTAGCTCCCATGCTCCAACTGAGCTGACTCTCTGGATCTTCTTGACACTTATCACATCCCTGCGTCTTCTGTTTACTTCAGTGTCCTAGAATTCTTGACACTAGAAGCCATCCTAAGTATATTTTGCCATGCATATCTCCATATAACAGCCTGTACCCTAAGAGTGTCAGAAGGTTCTGTCTAATCCTCTTCTCTGTGTGGAAAGCTGAGGGCTCACTTTGGGGGAGAGTCCAGGCTTAGCATTACCAGGGCTGTGGTACTTGAGATAGCCTACAGTAACTCTTCTGGCTACATCATGCAGGGTAATTATTTTAGTCTTTTGAAAAACTGGCTCTGTTTGTGAGTGATTTAAATGTCTACATAACAACCAACTTTATTTATTTATTTATTTATTTATTTATTTATTCATTCATTCATTCATTCATGGTGGTATATACCCAGAAGTAGAACAGCCAGTAAGGTATGTTTATAAGAGTTTATCTTGTGTGATTTGTGTGTGTGTGTGTGTGTGTGTGTGTGTGTGTGTGTGTGTGTGTGTAAACAGGAACAAAATGTTTACTCAGCCTAGATAGGGCACCAGCGAAAGACCACAGAAAGAATTCCAACCCATTTCACTTATTTAGTGAGTTTATTGTGATTCCTTACAAAAGGTTGGACAAGGAGTTACTTACAGGAATATGGATAACTCAAAGGCAGCTGCCTCACTGAAAAGCTCACCCAAAGTGGTATGACATTCATGATTCATGAAAACTGCATTCTTGAGGCTCTCTGAAAAACTTTCCCTCAACCCCTCAGAAGAGTTTTTTCTTTCTAGTGAGTGCTATAACATGCACAAACTTGAGTAGTACCTCCTGAAGTCTTGTAAGTTTCAGGATCTTCCTGAGTCTTGTAAATTTTTTCTTCCTTGGTCCTATGACCTTCCCCCACCCCATGGAAATGTTTAACTTCGATCTCCATAGAAATGTTTCAGTTCAGAGGAAATTGTCACACCATAGAGGTAAAAACTTTAAGACAAGACCAGAAGCCAGGTTACAAGGAAAAACAGAAATCATTCTTCTGTTCAGCAACTCACTCTTGGAAGAACATTCTCATGTCCAGAACTACCTTAATACTTTCTGAGGACACACTCTCAATGACTTAAGAAGCTTCTATGAGGAGTTATCCCCCCCTCCTTTTAATAACAGCGCACACATGCACACGCACGCACACACACACACACACACACACACACACAAACACACATTTAATTGTTCTTATCTCTCCACTACCCTCTCATCCTGCTTCTTCTCTCAATGAAACCCTTCTAGTTCTCTCTAAGTCCCCCTCCTAGTTTCATGTTTTCTCATTATGTATGATACTGAGTTCGAGTAGAGTTGCTTGCATGATAGGTATGGCTTATTTCCTGTAGTTCTGACAGCTCATCAATGACTATACCACTGAAGAAAATGATACCCCTCTCTTCTAACAACCACTTGTTGCCATTAGTTCTTTAGGGAGAGGTGGAGACTCTTAGACCCTTCCCCTACCCATGATGGAATGTTGATGAGTTCAGCCTTCTTCAGGTTTTGTGCAGAAATACAGAGCTGCAGTAAATTCATGACTATAAAGGCTACACCATTCTCTGGCTCTTATATTCTTTCTGCCTCCTCCATGAGCTTTGGAAGGGGTGATATAGCTGTCCCATTTAGGGCCATAAATTCTATTATCACTCATTCTTGACACTTTGACCAGTTATGAATCTATGCATTAACTGAAAAATAGAAATGTCTATTTTTCACTGAAAAATAGAAATGTCTGTTACTAAGGCTGGGAGAAACACTAATCTGTGGATATAAACTTGTATTGAGAAGACAATTGGTCAACATTACTACTTAGAAAAATAATAGTAGAAGTTTCCCCCACGAGGCCTGTGACTTTGTCAGCCAAGGGCTCTAAACCAGGTAAACAGTAGCAGGCGTGAGTTCCCTCATATGGAATGGGCCTCAAATTCAAGGAGAATGGATTTGGTTGCCCCAATAACTCTCGTGCCTCTATTGCATCAGAAGACACACTTTGCCTGGCAGCATTGGTACTGTAGATTGCAGGATCCATAATTGGCTTTATCTCTTAAACATTCTTACCTCTTAGCATCATCACACCAAGAACCAAACTTCCAGTGCATGAACCTTTGGGAGACATTTAAATTACATTCAAGCCATAGAAGCATCTAAATAGATGGCCAAACTATATTTTGTTTTGACTGAATAACCGTAGTGAATTTTATTTGTAGATGCCATAATATTTAACCACCTAGTATTCTTACCTAGCAATGAAGGGCTCTTCAGTTAAAGCATTGTGCTGATACTTAGTTTTCATCTGTCTGTCTGTCTGTCTGTCTGTCTGTCTGTCTGTGTTTATGTGTCTGTGTCTGTTTATGTGTGTCTGTATGTGTGTCCGTGTGTGTGTGCGTGTGTGCATGTGTATGCATGACCCTAAGTGAGCTTGCTATTGCTGACTCAAAGAAGTTGGTGTATTTATTTGGTTGTTTTAGCTTCTGCTGACCTGCATTATGGAACCACAGCTTAATATAAAATATTTATCCAGATCTTTTTATGAATAGATACTTTTCTTGGTGAGCAACTTGGTAGCAGTTCTTTACGTTGTAATGAAGAAGAGTCATGAAATGCTTAAGAAAATGAAATAATTATGTCAAGGTCACAAAATCAACACAGATATCTCAGTAAGGCTTCTGTGCAGTAACAGCAAACGTGTAAGCAAGATATTAGCAAACATTTCATCTGCTACAGCCAGAAAAAGAAAACCCAGGAATAATCACAACTAAGCTAAACTGGTTTCTTGAACATAGAGATGAAAAGCCTTACTGAAAAAAAGAAAGAAAGAAAAGAAAAAAAACCTTTAAGGCAGTGAAGATATTAATGAGGAAACTGAAGAGAGAAAGACCTCTTACATTCATAGATTGGCAGAACTAATACTGTAAAAATTGCAACATTATGGAAAGAAACCTACAAAAGCATAATCTCCATAAAAACTCTAATGACATTCTTTACTCAACTAGGGAAAAAAGAAACAATCATACAGAAGCAGGAAAGACGATGGAGAGTCAACTCTTAGCCAAAAGAGCAATGCTGGAGATACCAGAACACCTGACTTCAAACCATACCACAGAGCCATAGTGATGAGAACACCATTGTACCGTCACTAAGACAGACATGTGGACGAATGAGTTACAGTAGAGGACCTAGGAATAAACCGCACAGCTATGGACACCTAGTAGTTTGAAAATTTGTCAAAAACACACATTGCCAAAAAGCTTCTTCAGCAAATAGCAATACCAAACTACACATCCCCACACAGAAGAATGAAGTAAGATCCTTAACTCTCACCCCATAAAAATTACAGAATCAAACACAGTGATCGACTAGAAGCTTTGAAACTATAGAGGAAAGCTTGGGAAAGATTCTTCAAAATGTTCATATAGGCAAGAATGTTCTGATAAGGTTTCTAATACCAAAAGACATGACCCCAAGAATTAACCAATGGGACTGCGTGAAATACATAGTCTTCGTAAGCAAGAGAAGCAATTAAAAGAGTTAAGAGGCAACATATAGAATGGGAAATAAGATTGAGTTACACATCAGGCAGAGATTCATATTTAGAATATATAGAGAACTAGACATTTTGATTATCTTTTAATGTTGACAGCATCTGACCAAATCCACACACTCATGTGAAAAAAAAAAACCCACTGAAAACAATTGATGGTGTTTGTTACCATTTGCCACACAGTGTTGGGTCATAAACTGCTTCCAAACCCTGGTCTCAATCCTGAGTTTATTGTACTGCTGTCTGTTCAGTTGGGTTTTAGCAGAGTGAGCTGGGCTCAGCTCAGCACCTCTAGGCTTCTATACTTCTGTGGGGTATAGTAAGAAGAGAAACA
>NW_021619764.1:325648-357455 GCF_004785775.1 Grammomys surdaster | reverse complement strand
GGGCGAGGGCGAGGGCGAGGGCGAGGGCGAGGGCGAGGGCGAGGGCGAGGGCGAGGGCGAGGGCGAGGGCGAGGGCAGAGAAGAGAAGAGAAGAGAAGAGAAGAGAAGAGAAGAGAAGAGAAGAGAAGAGAAGAGAAGAGAAGAGAAGAGAAGAGAAATAGAGGAGTAGAGGCTGGCCATGAACATGTGGACAGAGGGGGTAAGAGGCAAGAGGACAGAACAAGAAAGCAAGAGAGAGAGAGGAGGGGGGCCAGCAGCCCCAGTCAGGCACACCTGATTATTGCCAGGTAACTGTAGGGCAGAGCCTAGACAAAATGCAAACAGAATCTTTCCATTGTTTTCCATCTACTTGGATCACATGATACTTCCAGAGCAATCTCTTCTGCTTGATGCTTAATAATATGGGAGGCTATGCATGAGGTTTATAAGTTCAAAGCCAGCCTGAGAAGGTCAATGATACCCTGTCTCAAAAAAGGTGGCAGGGGTCTAGGGACATAAGTCAATGATAGAACACCCCAGGATTATAAGTGAAACTCTGGTTGAATTCAAGTATGGAAAAACTAACTAGCTGGCAGATCTAGGGACCAGGGAAAATTTGTATGGGATGGGGACTGGGAGGAGTGGAGGGAGGGGTGGTATGTTGTATGAAAATATTTAGAAAAAAAAGAAATTGAGAAAAACTTTTTAAAAAAAAAAAAAAGTATGGGTTCAGGAGAAGGATTGAGCCGAACATCTACATCCCAGGTCCACAATCTCTGTCTTGGCAATAAAAGTGTATGCCAAATCGTTAGCTCGACTGAATTTAGAATTATCTAGGCAATAGCAAGGGACACTTCTGTTGTGTCTGTGGGAATGTTTTCTGGAAACATGTTCCACCAACCTGAGTAGGAGGGGCATCATCCTGTGGTCTGGGAGCCTCAGATACAGATACAAAATTCATTACTTTTTTTCTGTGATGGACTGAACCTGTAGTAAGGGCCTTCTACGAAACAAAAAAAAAAATGAAAGAAAGGAAGGATGGAAGGGACCAAGGGAAGGAGGGAAGGACAGAGACAGAGACAGAGAGACAGAGAGACAGAGAGCAGGCAACACGTCTTAGTCAGCAGAGTGTTTTTACCTCCTCCCTGTAGCCTCTCTGCTCCAGGGTGACAGCAACCCTATAACATCCATGTAGCCTCTGAGTCACT
The DNA here is from genome assembly GCF_004785775.1 of Grammomys surdaster. NCBI lineage: Eukaryota > Metazoa > Chordata > Mammalia > Rodentia > Muridae > Grammomys > Grammomys surdaster. The sequence continues at coordinate 356,268 of NW_021619764.1, read as the reverse complement.
CACTTCTAGCCATAAAATGCTCAATGAGAATGAATATTGCTATATAAGGGGAAGAAGGGTTAAAAATGTGTACAGGGCAAAGCCCTTCTGCACTAAGGGCTCAGCCTTCAGCCTTGAATCTGCTGAGCATGCGCCAGCCAAGTAAAACCACTTCCTAGGAGAAAAGCTTCCGTGTCTCATGTCTATGTCTGAGAATCCTACTCCAAACCCTCTGGAATCACGAAACAAACTTGAGAGGTCTTAGTTGCAGGTCCCATATGGATGGGAAGAAATATGGCTAGGTACTAAAGAGTTTATTAGAAAAGTCATTAGTACGTGGACACACAGACAACAGCAAGGCTGCGGACACGCTGAAGAGAGGAATCAGGGCCAATGCGGCAGATTTGAGAATCGCTTATAGCTTCTGGGGATGAGGGGTGGCTTCACAGAAGGACCTTGCAGTCAGGCTCGGATCCCCAGTCAGAGAAAGGGGTGGGAGGCAGAATGTCTGGCCATCAAAAACCCCAGGTGAGAAATCTGGACAGTTGAAAATCTGTTAGCTGGAGACTCCTGGAACGCCCTCAGTGGGTGCCAGTCAGCATCTGAGGAAGGGGAAGGCCGGCTCTGGGTAGCTGCGGCTGACCAGTAGTCTGCTTTTGATTCTAAGATTATATTCTGAAAAAATAAGTACTTCTTCCTTTAAGTTATTTCTGTCAGGTACTTGGTCACAGCAACCTCAAAGTAGTTCATAGAAAGCTCAACCTTCTGTGCCTGTTTCCTCATCTGTTAAACCGAGAACAGAACCGTTTCCTCCTCAACGATGGCTGTGAGGGTGAGGTGAGTTAGCACAGTCGTTAGAGACGGCCGGATGGTCAGCTACTTAAACATTGGTGGTTGTGTGCCGCCATTCTTTGGATAATCCACACACGCTTTCTTAAAAGCTGTTTCTTTGTACTGTGACTTTTTCTCCAAAACCCCAGAGTCAGAGGAAGTGTTGAGAGACCTCGCTGTTCACCAACAATCATGTGCTCCTCTGGTCTTCCAGCAAGAAATAGGAGTCTAGGTTCTGGCACAGAGATGCAGTTCATAAGACAAGACAGTGAGAAAGACAGTGAGCCAAACAATGCTGTGTTTAAGAGACGTGAACAAAAAAGCATTTGATTTGTATGAAGTGGATGTTAACAAGCATGAGTTAAACACACAGAGATAGATAAACCAATCCCATCACTCAAGACGCTAGGACAGGAAGATAGCAAGTTCAAGGACAGCCTGGGCCATATGAAGAAGCCCGGGCCTAACTCAGGACAGAGAGAGAAAGAGAGAGAAGGAAAGAGAGAGAGAGAGAGAGAGAGAGAGAGAGAGAGAGAGAGAGAGAGAGAGAATATGAATGACCTTAAGTTGAGAAAGGAGCTGTGAGCTATGAACTCAAAGGGAAGATTACTGGATGGTGACTGAAGGTGTCAGCTGAACTCCCTAGAGCCTGCATTTTCCCTTAGTTGTGAATGAGTCCAGAGATTCAATAAGAAGACTATAGTATTCTCTGTTCAGTAACACTAGTTCCTCAGTTCCCAGTAAAACACAAACTCTGGAATAAAAGCACTGGCCAAACTTCCATTCAAAACCAGGGAACTTTCTCCAGAAAAATTAAATCATCAACGTGAGAGTCTGGGGAGTAAGACTGAAGAGAGCTCAACATCAGAATATCACCTTACATCTGTTAGGTTGAGCCCACTTATCATAGTTTGAAAATGCATCATATGCAAAAATGTATGCTACCGAATTCCGTGTGCATCAGGGATTGTGCTGTACTGATAAAATTATGAAACTAAGAACAAGTGTATTGTCTCAAGCAGAATCCTTTTAAAAGTCACAACTCCGAATCTACTGTAAGGCTGATTTTGTGATAACGTCTTTAACAGAAAATCAAAACTACTCATGCTGAGTTTGCTAAACAATGTGTGGAGAGCATGAAAGTATGCCCTGAAAATGCATTATTCTATATTTATTTATAAAATTAGTTTGTCATATAGCCAGTCTAAGTGAAGAAACTAGACACTACAGAAAGGGTTTGGAGAGTGGAGGCAGCAATGTTAAATTTAAAACTTTTTTTTTTTTGATGGATGAAAGTGCTGATGCTACAGATACAGTGAACTTGGCATTTTTATTAGCAGTAACGATGACAGGCACAACATCCCTGAAGAAATGGCTTCTCTAGTGTCATCAAAACACACAACTGGGGGCCAGCGAGATGGCTCAGTGGATACACACTCTTGCTGTCAAACCAGACTAATGAGTTTGATCCCCCAAACCACATGGTGAAAAGAGAGATTCAATTCTATTCAGCTGCCTTCTGACCTCCATGCCTGTGTCATGGCTCATGCAAGCACACATAGAAGAAATAGGTGAACTTGAAAGACAAAACAAAGAACTGCATCCTATGAGATGGCTCAGTGGGCTGAGGTATTTACCACCAAGTCTGACAATCTCAGTTCAGTTCCTGGAATTGATATGTTTCCTGCAAAGTCATTCTCTAATCTCTACACAGGTACTGTGGCTAACCCATGCTCACACATGTGCATGTATATCTATACACAAACACACACAAAGATATTCATACAAAGCTTTAAAACAAATGTTCAACTAATTAGTGTCCGTCACTAATCTATCTGGTACAGTAGCTGATCATACTCTCGTGGCGATAATTAATAGAGGCTTATCAAATTAATAGTAGATGCACCAAAAGCTTATGTTTATAAGGTATATCACAGCACATCAAGGTACTTTGTGCACATGATAGCATTAAAATGGTTAACACCGTGCAAATCTCAGACTAAGGGAACTGTCATGCCCTGACACACTTGCTGCACACACTCCCGTGAACAGCAGAACTTGGGTTTTATTGCTGTGAAGAGACAACATGATCAAGGCAACTCTTATAAGGGAAAGGTGTAACTAGGTCTGGCATACAGTGTCAGAGGAAGTTCAGTCCATTATCCTCATGGTGGGAAACATGACATCGTCCAGGCAGACATGGTGCTGGAGAAACTGAGAGTTCTATATCCTGACCCACAGGCAGCAGACGGAGACTGTGTGTCACACTGGGTGTAGCTTGAGCATAGGAGACCTCAAAGGCTGCCCCACAGTGACACACTTCCTCCAACAATAGACCACAACTACTCCAACAAGACCATATGTAATAATAGTGCCACTCCCTATGGTCCAAGAAACATTCGAACATGAGTCTGTGGGGGCCATATATATTCAAATCACCATAGGGTGTCTTGCTTTTCAACTTGATACAAGATTCGAGAACAGATTTGGGGGGAAATATTTTGTTCTGTTTGCACCTCTATTTTCAAGTTAATGTAAATATGTTATCTGCCATTTTTCAAATGGAATGCAAGGAGCTGCAATCTTACACCCAGCTTAAAGAAAGACCAAACCGTGCCTTGGCACTAGGCTTCCTACTTCACTATCATGCCTTATTCACATCCTCCTTCTCAGGCAGCGCCTACGTTCATGAACAACTGTCTTCAATATAAAGGCGCTACGAGTAAATTAGAATCAGAATATTCTATGAGCGCCTCAAGAGGATCACGGCTGCTTCCACTGAACCAGGTTCTGATGCCGCAGTTCCTCAAATATCACGTCAAGAAGCCCATTCAGTTTACGTTGCTCTTTTATTTTTATGATAAAAATCATCACTAAAAATTCAGTGATAACTGGAGAGATGGCTCAGCAGTTGAGTGTGTATACTGTGCTGGGCATTGAGGGTGTATGGTTCTAATCCCAGCAGTCAGGAGGCAGAGGTAGGCAGGTCTCCTGAGTTCAAGGCCAGCCTGGTCAAGAATGAGTTCCAGGACAGCCAGGGCTACACAGAAAAAACCCTGACTCAAAAAGAAAAGGAAAAAAAATGTACATTGTTTCAGAGAACCTGGGTTCTGTTCTCAACACCCAAATTGTGCTGATCACAACAGTTTGTAACTCCAACTCCAAGAGATCCAACACCTCTGGCCTCTACAGGCACCTGCACTCACATGCACACGCACACACACACACACACCACAGACACATATACACACACACCACAGACACCTGTACATGAACTTGCACGTTATTAGAAAATACAAAAAAAAAAAACTTTTTTAAAATTCCGTGAATCCCAGCACTTGGGAGACCAGCCTGCTGGGCTCTGTGAGTTCTAAGTTGGTATGCATTACATAGTGACACCCTGGCTCAACAAAGTAGTAAAAGTTGTGTTACTTAGATATATTTATTTTCTTTATTGTTGATTAAAAATTTGGGACCTGCCCAATAACTGACATCAATGGGAGGAGAGGCCCTTGGTCCTCTGATGCCCCAGTGTAGGGGAATACCAGGACGGGGAAGCAGGAGTGGATGGGTGGGTGGGGGAACACCCTCAAGGAAGCAGGGGGAGGGGATGGGGGTTTTCAGAGGGAAAAATAGGAAAGGGGATAACAGTTACTATAGTCCATTAAAAAAATAAATAAAAGATTCTCCACACATGGAGAACCTTAGAATAAATGAATTTTTAGACCTTGTTCCACGAAAAGAGATTTACAAGATGGATTGGGGAAAGATGGCCCTAGGGAGTGAGCGCAGGTTCAAAAGCTGGGACAAGTGATTCCTGTTCCCAAGACGCACTTTCTGGAGAGCTACAGCTTCCCAAGCCTCTGAGCCTTGTTATCTTGGATCAAAGTAAAAATAACCAAGTTCTTTTTAAAATTCTCCTAGGCGGTAAGCAGAAGTGACTGACGGCGGCTGTGTCTGCTCATTTCCTGTTTCTCATTGCACAGTGAGCTGCTATTTTGAAGGACAGTTCTTGAGCTCAGATCGTATTTTGCTGACAAAATATGGATTGAAAGATGGATTGGCTTTACAGAAAAACATTCGGGTACATTGGTTCATGTTTTATAGAAACTTTTCCCTGCCCATTCCATTCGTTCTTTCAGAGAATCTACATTTTGGCCCCACCAGAAAAGCCAGAAAATTCGCCGGAGCCCAATGCTACCGAAGACGAGGAACAGGGCTGTTCTTGTCTGTCAGCCACCCCAGTGGTAAGTCCCAATATGTGAGTATGTTTACATGTATGTGTGTGTGGAGTGTGTCCTGTTTGGATTTGTATATGTGTTTAGATGTCTGTATATGGTGTGTGTGTGTATGTGTGTTTGTATTTTTTGAGTATATTTACTGTTTATAAATACTTGTGTTTATGTAGATATGCGATTACATGCCTTGTGGTATGTTTATGTTGTGTATGGTGTTTGTATTATATATGTGTATCTAATTTACATATCTATATATGTTGTATGTATATTTGTGTACTGACAGGCATATTTAAGTACATTTCTGTTCATTTGTATGGATGTTCACATGCATGTGTTTGAATGGGGTACACTGTATTTTTATGTGTCATATATGGATGTATACATGAGTTTACATATGTGTATTGTTCTTGTGTATGCGTGTGTTGTATATGTGTATATGTTTTCAGCTTTATAAATGGCATGCATGATGCTTGTATACATTTGTTTTTGTGTATGTGTGTTTAAATGTATGTGTACTGAATTTATGGTAGATATCATGTTTATATTTTTTAACTTAAATTTATTTCATAGAAAACATTTTGATAGTGTTTTTCTTCTTTTTCCTACCTCCTTACCGACCAAATTTCATGTTTTCTCTCTCTTAAAAAATATAAAATAAAAATTTAAAAACCTGAAAAATCAAAATAAACAGACAAACCCAATAAGACCAAAAAAAGTCAAAACAAAATGAAAAAAAAAATCAAAGAGTGAGCAAAAATAATTGTTTAATTGTGAGCCCATACCAGCAATAGATAGCTAGCCCAAAACAAGCTTAACGGCATTTTGGTTTGGAGGTTATGAGATGAAGGTTCTTCATCTCATAACATTTTTGTCAGGGTATTTACGGCTTCCAGTTTTATGATTGTAGGATTCCTGTGCATGTGAAAGTGTTTGTTTGCTATATGTGTTGGTTTGCTTGTCTGTTTTGTCCCATTCTTGTTTGTTTATTTTTCTCTTATTTTATTATTAGTATTAAGAGTACAGATTCTGATGGGCGTAGAGTCAGGAAGGATCTTGAGGGTGTTGGGAGAGAGGAAACCATAGTCAGAATATATCGTATTGAAAGAAATCTATTTTGAATTTAAAAAAAAAATAAGGAGGAAAAAAGCTCATAAAACCACGGTGTTTGCTTTGTGTTACGCATGTATTTCCATGTACGTTACATGTTGTAAATACGTTTGTATATTTATCAGCACATGTGTGTGGCTGTGTAGTGTATACACACTCGTGTACATGTGTGTGGCTGTAGAAAGAACTGTGACGCAGAAGCCCAGAGAGCCTTGTGTTCTCTGGTGACCTTTATGCTTAACGTTTCCTGTTTTCTCTCAGCGATGGGGATGCTGAACCCAGAGTCTTACACACTAGAAAGCATTCTACCTCTGAGCCATGTCCCCACTCCCAGGGGCCAATACTCTCTACACACGTTTGTGAATTTCTCTTCTCGTGACTCCACTCCCCACCCCAGTCCCTCAGTACCCAGCTCTGGACACTGTCTACACAAACACATTTAGTGGTTCATTTCTCTATGACAAATCACCACTTAACATGCACGATGGAGACTACAGCTGGGTTGGGGATACGGTTCCTAAAGCCTCCAGAGAGTGTTTCATACCCCTCTTCTTCCATCCTCGTCAAGCACCCACCCCCAAACATGCGGAATAACGTTACCCTGACAAGAGAAAGGCAAGTGCCCCTTAAAATACAATGAGTAAAAATCTACAGGCTGGAGGGATGGGTTAATGTATAAAAGAACTTGCCAAGAGGACCTAACCTCCTGAGTTTGATTCCTGGCACCCACTGGGAAAGGAGAAAACAGACTCCCAAACGTTGTCTCTAACCTCTGCATGTGCACTGCGGCACATAACTGCCGGCATGAGTACGCTCACACACATACATAAAAAATTAAAGCTATTCACATGTTTTTAAGATGCATTTTTTTTTCTGTAGGTAGAAGAAGAAGAGTGTGAACACAGTCCAGAGAAGAATCCCACAAGACAGTTGCCCCTGGACACTGGACAAGGATTGGTAAAAGGTAGACTACTTTTCTAGCGGATGGGAATACTGGTGTGCAAATGAACATGGGACCACACATTGAGTGCTGGGAGGGGCGGATGAAGGATCTCATTACAGAGATCTACCGACTAGTCTAATTAAAGCCAAAGGGCTCTTCTTCACACCAAGAAGAACCCCTGACAGGTGTGATGGCCCTAGGAGGTAAGAATTGCCAGTCCCAAGGCAGAGTCTTCACACCTAAGCTCCACCTTGAGAAGGGCATGCACATGGTATGCACATGGCATGCACATGGCATGCTCATGGTATACACATGGTATGCACATGGTATGCACATGGCATGCACATGGCATGCACATGACTAGACTCACCTTAACTCACAATTCTGGAAGTCAATAGTCCTTGTGTGGTTTATTAGCTGAATCTGATGTCACACCGATTGCCAGTGTCATGCAAGCAAGCAGAATGTCCTCAGTGACCACTGGGTAGGGCTGGGCTTAGCCTTCGCAGAGACTCACCATTGCCACCTAACTTAGGAAGACAGAATTTAGGGATGCTAGATACATACCCATGTTTTCTTTCTAGAAGAAACTAACTATGATTCATTATATTTTAAGAATGATTTTTCAAGCCGGGCGTTGGTGGCGCACGCCTTTAATCCCAGCACTTGGGAGGCAGAGGCAGGCGGATTTCTGAGTTCGAGGCCAGCCTGGTCTACAGAGTGAGTTCCAGGACAGCCAGGGCTACACAGAGAAACCCTGTCTCGAAAAACCAAAAAAAAAAAAAAAAAAGAATGATTTTTCACCATATTTTTTTCTTTATGAATTTAAGGTGCCTGGGATGTCCGGAGTGGGAGGGAAGCCAGATTATTCTACCACAAGGGACAGTCACCAACACAGGCTAAGCCTTTTTCACTTCTTACAGGAAGCAAAGCTAGTCATTATTTGAAAAACCTCATCTCTGCATCTCATGATGCAGTTAGCTTCTAAGTATCAGCTCCGGCGGCTCAGATAGGAGACACCCTTTGGCCTTGGCTAGGCAGGCAGGAAAAGACATCCAACCATCCACACTTACTTGAAACTCCCATGAACCCACTCAAATTCATTTCTATCCACTTTGGAAAATATCAAGAGAACCATGAAGACTTCATGTCAGCCTAGAGTGAAGCACACAGGAGTAAAACCCTTGGGTGCTAAGAAGGTGTAGAAGGCAGAGCCTAGCAGCACTTGGGAGTGTTGGTGCTCTGTAATCTGAGAGCCATCAGTTTCTCCTGTGGGAGCCACACTTGAAAACTATCATTTGCCACTTCCTGTGCTTTCAGTCTTAGTACCCAGAAGTTCAAGGGAAGGACCTTTCCTTCCTAGCCTCCAGCCCCAGAGGTTTTTTTAAAAAAATATTGCCATTGTGTTACCCAGTGTTTGGTTGGCATATGGGTCTTTCTTCTCAGCTGGTGGCTCTGATGTCCCCTTGGTAAGAATGTCCATGTCCACCTTTCAGGACACAGGCTGAGAACGTAAACCCAGGGCAGACCCCGGGGACAGGTCTCCTCATTCTGGGACAATGCTTCTCAGGTACTCACAGCCATGGCCCCTATCTGTTTATCACAGAGAGGATAGGAAAGATTCTAATCCCATCTCCCTCTGGTGTTTGGTTTTGTAAAATTCTTCCAGGTCTTAAGGAGAAAAGGCTCACCCCAAAGAGACTGCAGCTCCTTCTGGTGGGAAAAACAGGAAGTGGGAAAAGTGCAACAGGAAACAGCATCCTTGGCAGGCAAGTATTTGAGTCCAAAGTCAGTGCTCGACCAGTGACCATGACATTCCAGAAAGGGAGCAGAGAGCTGGACGGGAGAGAACTTGAGGTGATCGACACCCCAGATATTTTGTCACCTCAGAACCAGCCTGAGGCAACAGCTAAGAAGATCTGTGACATCTTGGCCTCACCAGGGCCCCATGTAGTGCTCCTGGTGATTCAGGTGGGCCGGTACACTGCTGAGGATGAGGAAGCTGCCAGATGCCTCCAGGAGATCTTTGGAAACGGGATCTTGGCTTACACTATTCTGGTGTTCACCCGGAATGAAGACCTGGCTGAGGGCTCCTTAGAAGAATATATTCAAGAGAACAGCAATAAGAGCCTGGATGATCTGGATGTTGCATGTGAGAGGCGCCATTGTGGCTTCAACAACAGGGCAAAAGGGGAGGAGCAGGAGGCCCAGTTGCAGAAACTTATGGAGGAAATCGAATTGATCTTGTGGGAAAATGAGGGCCATTGTTACACCATGGAACTTCCAAATGCTCTCAGCAAAACGCTTTAACCAAATAGCAAGGCTCTGAGTAGGCAACCTATAAAGATAACCTTTCTGGCTAGAAAGGCTATCCCAGATTCAGGTAGCCTCTGAGAAGACTCATTGGTGCTGATGCAGAGGCAATCTATCTGAGTCCAAGCTGGCCATAAGCAAGAGTATCTTAGTTAGTGTTCTATTGCTGTGAAGAAACACCATAACCATGGCAACTCTTATAAAAGAAAGCATTTCATTGGGGCTTGCTTTCAGTGTCAGAGGTTTAGCCCGTTATCATCATGGCTGAAAGCATAGCGGGGCAGGCAGGCAGACGTGGTGCTGAAAAAGTAGCTGAAAGTTCTGCCATCTAGATACTCAAGCAGCAGGAAGAGAGAAACTGGGCTTGGAAAGTGCTTTTTGAAACCTTAACACTGTCCCCTACCCTCACACAGTGACACAATTCATCCAACAAGGCCACACCTCCTAATCCTTTCAAATAGTACCACTCCCTGGTGGCCAAGGATTTGAATCTAGAAGCCTACGATGGCCGTACTCATTCAAACCACCACAAGGAGATGTCACCAACATCTGTACCCTATGTCCAGCCCCTGTTGCCTGTTCCCTCTGTCTCCACAGAGAACTTTGCAGTCCTTAGGCCAGCGTGTCCAGTGTGGCAATGGGGTGAGTTTCAGAGGACCTAGCTATATTCTGTGTCCAGCTACATAGCTTCTTTCTGAACACACAGGCCCTCCTTCGCCTTAGTCAGCAGCACAGTGCTCACATAAGTGCTGTCCCACATTTTTATGCCCTGTTTCTATTCGTGGCTACAATCGAAGCTTCTTGACAACAGGCCTAGTTCTTTCTTTTGTGTAAACTGCACAGCTGCCTAGCCAAGGTAGTCAGAGTTGATGCAACCCAGGGGTAGCCATGGACCAGGCAGTTGTACATTTCTTGGGCTTCATCCTTACCCGTAAAGAGGGACTGTGGTTATTAAGATGCCTGCCCTGTGTAGTGGGTAGAACATGACAATGAACCAAAATAGAAAAGCCCAGACCTCCAGTTAGGGTTTTCTTCCACAACGTAAGGTATTGTAATAAGTTGTGTTCTATAACCATGTTCTAACCGCTGATTTACTTCTAAGCCCTTGAGAGACTTCACGGCAATGACCACATGTATACAATGACTAATTCTGAACTGTATATGTCTTTCCTGAGAAGGAGCAGGGTATAGTTCCTCCCCCATCTTTTGTGAGCTAAGTAGAGTTGGATGCGTAGGAGGAGATCACCAAGCACATACAAGCCTTCCAACAGAGCCAACGATGGGCAGGACATGGCAAAGATTCCAAGAAGTCAAATATGAGAGACCCGACCGAGAACCATCACCTCTGTACTGTCTCCACTGTGCGCACCATATGCCCCCAATAAAGCCTTCATGTTCCATTGGTGCCTCTTTATGATTTTTGTCTGATTTGGAAAAAGAACCTTGAACTGATTGGTCACCACAGTGGCTCTGACATGCATGGCAAGACCTATCCTGGGCTATGGAAGGATGTGAATAGGAACCTAGTGAGAAACACAAATAAAAATAAATCAAGCCACTTGATTCTCTTGAAATATAACAAAAAGGACTCATGGGTACTTCCTATGGGTCAGAATGAGTGAGGTTGGGATAAGAACTGAAGAAGCCAGCCTTGGCCTAGAAGGAGAGCCTTACTCAGAGGCTATGGGATGTCGATCTACATATTCCTGATCATGGGCCACAGGTACATCTGCATGGACTTGGATAGAAAAGGTCAGAACTTCCTTCCCCCATGAGTCTGGGATGGGGCAGGTCACCCTTGTTACCTCCCCTTTTTTTTCTTGTGTCCATCACTCAGATTTAGATCTAGCTTTAGAAATATTAGAAAGCAAAGGATCTTTTCATGCTCGTAGGAACCTCTTTTACCTTGATAGGAGTGTAGACGGGCGGGGGGGGGGGGGGGCGGAGGAGCGTGAAGGGAGGGTTTGCATGTGTAAATGAGCTCTGCTAGAAGATCATTTACAAGGGTGAGCAGAGGGGATAGTATCTTTGAAAAACGAAACCCTGCAAAAACAGGCTGGATGCTTAGACGTCATGTGTGGTGGGAACTTGGTTTCTACAAGAACTCTGAAATACAAGGATGTCTGCCAGGAGAGATGTTCCCTACAGATAGGGCATGACCAACAAAAGAAGGAAACAGGATGTTGGCTTGGACCTCTTACAGGAAGCAGTTTAATGAACCTGCCCTGCCTCAAATGCAACTGAGCAGTTGGTCCCCTTCCCATTCTTCCCTCCCTGAGTTCTTCACCCCATCCTCCACACCTCTGACAGAGTGCTCCCTCTCCTGCCCACCCAGCCCCATCTCACACACACAAGCATCCCTCTCCCATGGGGCATCAAGTTTTCACAGGATTAAGCTTATCCTCTCCAACTGAGGTCATACAAGGCAGTGAGTCCTCTGCTACACATGTGCCCTGGGCCAAGAACCAGCCTGTGTAAGCTCCTTGGTTTTTGGATTGGTCTTTTGTAGCTCTGAGGGATCTGGGTTAGTTGACACTGTTGTTCTTCTTACGGGATTGCAATCTCCTTCAGCTCCTCCAGTCCTTCCTATATTTTAAGCAGTTATAATTTGATTTATTAAGATTTCAGGCAAAAATGCTTCATTTTGGTCTTAATTTCTGAGAACATAATTTATTTTAATGGTTTCTTTTGTTTACTTAGACATACAAATGAGGAATTGAGGAGTGTTACAAGAATGTTTCATGTAATTCTTTAACATAATGATCACAGAAACGCTGATATCATGTTGTAATAAAGTAAAAAAGTAATTTCAAACATTAAAAAAAGAGAGAGAGGTCCTGGGAGTGTAACCTCTTTAGCTAATCAGTAGCTAAAAGGGGGAAGGGACAGGCACATCTCCATTACCTCTCTGGCTTCCTTCAGCTATGCAGTGGAGGGTCCCTCCCGTATAGAAGGTTGTGGGGGCTCCCTCATCTATAGAAAGAAGGTTGGGAAGCAGGGTGGTTGGGATTGCATGGGGACTGTCAGGACTCAGAAGATGTGGCCGGAGGTTCTGCTGGATGCTTATCTGCAGATCTGTGTCTAATCTCTTCTGTCTGCCTAGAAAGAGGAACTCCTAACCTCTGCTGCACAGGAAAAAAAATCACTAATCACCTCTTTTGGCCAATGACAGTGATGGCTGTGGTTTGGAAAATTGCTGGGAAGTCCCTGATGAAGGGTGCAGTGCTTCCTTGTATTGTTTTGACTTTCCCCAAACAGGAAACAGGTTGTTTCCTCTCCCCTGGTTCCTAGCAACCAGACAAGACCAATACTTTCATTTCACCTCCTTCTGCCCCAAGGTGACCGCAGCACTGAGAGTTGGGGCACAACTACTCAGGCATCTTGATATCCCTAGACTGAATCAGCTACCCAAAACCATCGTCTTTATCCTAGATAAGCCTTGCATCTTGTAATAACCTTCCAAGGACACGATGGATCTATAGGTAGTGTGGATGCACTCTGTTACTGAGCATAGAGGGAAAGGAGGACTGAGCATAGGGACCGAGCTCTAAAATCTCACTACACAAGAGCTCTCGTTCAGGTAACGACTAGAGCAGGAAACACTGACAGCATGTAAAGCAGACAGTAATGTCTTTCTGTTAATGCTTAAAGTCCTGCTATGCCAATAGTAGCCTTTCTAGGAATAAGGCTTTGAGGAAGCTTGAAGAAGCCACTATCAGTCAGTGGGTACCTGGAAAGAACATAATTTTGTGTGAAATCGTGAAATAATTTCATTTAAACTTGGATGACAGATTTAAACAGAAACTAGGATGGGAATACCATGAGAAAATTGAACGTTTTTCTTCTCTAGGTTTCTTTATTCTTCCTTAGTGCTCATTCATTGCCGTTGCAGAGAGACTACAAGTAAACATTTGGCAGTGACTAAATCAGTGCAGTTTGACCTGCTGTGCAGCTCTATATGGCTGAGGTAGGCATCCTCAGCTCTTCTACACGGTGGCTGTAGGCACTCTCTCAGGGAAGGCTTAGGTAGCCCAGCTGTCCTGCAGTTCTCTGGGTAGGTCCCAAGGACAGATGGACTCTTCTGTGCACACTTCTGCTCCTCTCCAGTGATGCCCCCTTTCTGCAGGATCTGAGAAGTCGACATACAAGTCTCAGCTGAGGTAAATCAACATTGGTTTTTCAGATCAGGAAGTACCCTTTGTTACAATTGGTCTATAATTCCATATGGAATTTGGCATATAGGGATTGCTCCCAATCAGCCTGGGCATACCACACTGACATTGTTTGACTGCATTTTGGAGATAATTCACTACTGTGGCTTAGCAATCCAAGGGGCTGATTTTGATTGACAAAGGGAGGCTCTGAGTCTGTTGGGGGTTAGGATATGCTCCATCAGAGCCATATCTCCCTCCCTTCCTATTCAGCATTCTTTCATAGCAACTTCTAGCCTCAGAATCCTAGTAGAAAGAGGAAGGGGGCACAGATATGCAAGGGAACTGGGCCTTTTATTACCAAGGCAAAGGAAGTGCAGAAACCCACAATACTTCTGCTTATGCTCTTGGTCACAAGGCTGCTACTAGCCACAGGAAACCCTGTGGAATGCAACCCTTATGGACACTTTGCTTTCTAGGAAATGGTGTAGCTCTGTTCATAAGGAAGGATCAGATGGTAGTACAGACAGAAGGCAGTTAGTCCATTCAATTCCTATCAAGTGACTCAGCTTTTCCCTCCTCACTCTGAAGCCACCTCAGTCTCCATCCCCTGACCTCATACTACCAACCCACTGTCCAAGCTGAGGTCTTGTTAATTCTACATAGGAGCCAAAAGATGGGTCAAGAAATAAATCCTCAGAGTATGACTCTGGTTTTAAATTACACAAGAGCTTGTACCTGGCTAAACTCCCACAGGGATACTCTGGAGAGAAAGAAATCAAGCAAAGCACCTAGGCTCAAGGGAGGAGCCAAGCCGAACTCCCCCATGAGCTTTTCATTTCCTGAAGCAACACCTGGTGAGATGAAATTCGAGGCACGTGTTTATTTAATTTCTTCCTTTGCTTTAGCCTTTGGGTCTTTTTCTTGGGTTGCTCCCACACTAGCCACCTACAGTTCCACTGTACGAGACTCCTGAGCAAGGGAAGTTGGTGGGGTTAGTGGATGCTAGGTTTCAAGACTGGGACAAACGGCTGAGGTCACTGTTTAACACTGGCTGCCAGGTTCTCCCAGCATCCTTTAGTCCCTATTTGTTACAGGGCTCTCACACTGGCATACCCTGAACTCTGCAACCCCAGAGCTAGACTTCTCTTTCCTACATAACCCAATCATTTTGTTTACTCACTCTTTTTGTACCTTTGGCTGCTGCATCTGGTTTCCTTCTAGCCCCTACCCCCTTTTCACATGACCCAGGTCAGTCTGGTCATGCACACTCTGACTTTCTCAGATGTCTGACTATGCTCTCCCACATATCTATAATAAACCTTCTCCTTCATCTCTACTCAGCATTTGGACAAATAGAATTCTGAGGTTACATACTACACCTCTGTGTTGTGAAGAATTGGCATAACAGAAGGATTTAGGGCCTTCCTCTTAGCCAGTCCCAAAAACAAAACAAACAAACAAAAACAAAACACAAATAACAACAAAAAGTAGAGAGGTTCTGTGGGTAAAGACGCCTCTATGAAGCCTGAGAACTTGAGGTTGGGCCCTGGGGCCACACGGTACAAGAAGAGAACCAACTTCGACAAGTTGTCCTCTGATCTTTATATACACATTCGCCATGTGCATATACACACATGAATAAATGTAATAAAAACTAAGGTTGAGATTGATGGAAGAAGATTCTCTGGCTTCCATGAGCACATGTATACACATGCAAATGTACCAACCCACAAACATGCAAAATACGTGCAATGGAAGAGGCTCCAAAGTAGAACTATGTGATCCTGTTTTACTCCTCCTGGGTATGTGTTCCAAAGAATCAACCCAAGCATAAAATACAGATAAATATACAACCACCATTATTATCACACTACTCAGTCTAGGCGCCAATAAAAAAATGAATGGATGAAGAAAATATGAGATATACACATATGGCTATTGAAGAAAGGATGCTATTTGCAATATTTGGATATTTGGATATATTTGTTTGCAATAAATGGATAGAGTTAGAGATTATTATGCTAAATAAAATAAGCTAGACTTCGAAACACAAACATCATGCTTTTTTGTCATATGTAAAATCTAGATTTTTTTAAGGCATTAAAAAATCAGGGGGAACGATTTAGAAGAATGAAGGGGATTTGCAGAAGTGGGAAGAGGTAACTGAGGAAAAGGGGGCTAGAGAGACGACTTAGCGCTTAAGAATATTTGCTGCTTGCCATGGATATACAATAAAATAATAATTAAACTAACAAAACAAGGAATGCTTGGTGATATTACAGAGGACCCAAGTTCAGTTCCCACACCCATGTTGGTGGTTTGTAACTGTCTGTAATCCAGATCCAGGGGATTAATGCTTGCTTTCTGTCTTCTGTCTTTTTCGGGTTCCTACACACAAGTGGTCTATGTTAAGACAGTGAAGATCAGACTCCTTTGTTGTAAATGTCACTTTTATTTACCTGACTAAAAGTCACTTTAACTCACCTGACATAATTGTTGTCTTGGGGCTTGCAGCTGAATAAACTCACCCTTTCTACTTCTTTCTAAATTCTGGCTGGCTGATCTAACTCAGCTGTTCTAGCTTAAATTCCTCTCCAAGCTGACCGATTCAAACTGGCTTCTCTCGGCTCTTCACTGAATTGCTGTGCTTGACCTCACTAACTCTAGCAATCTGTTCTAATCTTTTGGTTCCTCTCATTCTCTGGCTCATTCTCTCTTTACCTGTGTCTAGCTTGTTCTCTCTGCAATGTATCTCTGTAAAACTGTTCAAGTAAAACTGCCCCTCTCTCTTTCTCTCTCTCCACACTGCTCTTTTTCTCTTGTCCTTGTGAGAGTTGGGAATAATCCTATCTCTGACTTATTCTGTCAAATCTTTCTCAGACTCACCACTTTGTCTGCCCCTCAATTAGACCTCACTTCCTATCGTGGAAGCTTCCTTCTACAAACTAAGTCTACCTACATTGGGATTAAAGTGTGTAGTAACTGCATGTCTGTATTCCAGCCAGAGTAGCCATGTTGCTGGATTAAAATTCCTTTACAGTTTGTATTCTTGATTAATGATTGATATGGGAGGGTCCAGCCTACACTAGGAGGTGCCATCCTTGGATAAGTGACCTGGGTGTATTAAAAATGTTAAGCAAGATGCCAGCTGAAAGAGAGAGATACCAAAGTGCCCTATGGTAAGAGAATATGTGATGGAGAGAGAGATGGATGAGAAAGCAAGCTCAGCATCTAGTGCACTGTGGAGAGAGGTGGAACTGGAGACATCACACAGTGAAGAACAGTCAGCTATGAGGAGCCTGTGTAACCACCTGGAGCCACAGTGATGTACTGCCCTGGGCTGCCACCAAGGGCCATGTCTGAATCAGAAGCCTTACTGCAGCTGGAGTCTGTGCTGATGGCTGTGGCCTGTGTTGCCATCAAATGCCATCTGGATGTCAGTAGTCTGGGGTGCTGCCTAAGCCCATGTTGATATTTGATAGCCTTACTGACACCAGAGGCAAAACTGATCTGAATGGCCTTTGCTGCCACCTGAGGCCATGATGACATCCAGCCCCAAGCTGCCACCAGGAGCTATGTCTGAGTCTGTGGTTCTATTGCAGCCAGGGTCTGTGTTGATGTCCCAGGTTCATGCTACCACCAAAGGCTATACAGATGTGTCTGGTCTGGGCTGCTACCTGAGCTCATGTTGACATCCAGCACTGTGGAGAGCTGGCTCCACCCCTTGCTTGCAGCAGGAGAGCCAGGCCTGCTCCTTGCTGGGCAGCATGGGAGAATTGGCTCTGGTGGCACTCGTGTGGAAGAGCTGCCCCCCAACCTTCATCTATCATGTGGTGGTGTGGGGAGAAATGGACCACATCTCACCTCCCACCCCCACCTCCACCCCCACTACCCACACATATGGGTGACATGGCCTTGCTGGTACTCACACCGGAAAACTGGTAGACTGACCAACTCAGCTACCACCCAGGGCCCAGATCCAGAGATTTGAGTTGGCTCACCCCAACATCCCCTGCATCTATGAACTGCTGGAGTGCATGAAAGGTCTAGTCCTGTAGATTAAAAGCTGCATGACTTCTATGACACAGGGCAACAACAAGATATTCAAGAGGAGTCCCACGAGGATCCAGTATAGAAAGTGTACCAGAAGCCAGAGGCCTCAAACCAGACCTGTGACTCATTACAATGAGCATTTGCAAGTACAGCTGTTTGGGCAAAAGGGCACACTGTGTGACACACTGCAGCTTCCACATTTAGATTTTTTTTATCTTATTTTGTTTTCTTTTAGTGGGGGTGGGTGCAGCAATAGAGAGGGCATAGGAAGGGACAGGGAAATTATTGGGATTGGGGTGCATGATGTGAAATTCACAAAGAATTTACAAAAAGTTTTAAAAAGTTAAGCAAGTCATGGTCACCAAGCAAGTAAGCAGCACTCCTCCATGGCCTCTGCATCAGCTCCTGCCTCCAGGTTTCAGTATTGAGTTTCTGTTCCTCTGTGATTGATTATAAGCCGTAAGATAAAAATAAACCCCTTCTTCCCCAGGGTGCTTTTAACCATGGTGTTTCTTATGGTTTATATAGGGAATGGCTCTATTAGAAGGTGTAGCCCTGTTGAAGCAGCTGTGTCACTGTAGGTGTGGACTTTAAGACCTCATCCTAGCTGCCTGGAAGCCAGTATTCTGCTAGCAGCCTTCAGATGAAGATGTAGAACTCTCAGCTCCTCTTGTACCATGCCTTCCTGGATGCTGCCATGTTCCTGCCTTGATGATAATTGACTGAACCTCTGAACCTGTAAGCCATCCCCAATTAAATGTTGTCCTTTGTAAGAGCTGTCTTAGTCATGGTGCCTGTTCACAGCAATGAAAGCCTAACTAAGACAGTGTTTATCACAGCAACCTGCCCAGTCTTCTGTGCTCTTTCCACACCTTACACAATGTTCCTTGAGCCTGGGATGCAGGAGTTGTGTGGTGAGTGTATCAGTTAGGGCTAGGCATCCCACAGAAAGGTTTTCTCTGCATTTTGACTAGTGACTTTCTGTAATGGTCACCTGCTGCCAAAAGAAGCTTAGAGATGCCAGTTTTGAGATATGAAAGATCGAAGCGGGCTGTCACTGGTGCCCCCAGGGAATGTTGGGAGGAAGCACTGAGGATTCCTAGAAACCATGTGAGGCTAACAGAAGAAATATAGCAAGAGGAAGAAAAAAATAATTGTTACTATCTCTATATTAGAGGGAACTTATGTACCAGGAAAAGCTCACAGGTCCCAGAAACCTAAGACACAATTTCTGCTATAAGATAATAAAGACCCCAAACAGTTGTGGTCTTTGACCAGTGAAGGACTGAGAATGTGGTTCAAAGATTTCAGAGAAAAGAAGAGGGTGAGAATGGGGAGTGACTCAGTCAAGAACGTACTTCTCTTGCAAGCTTGAGAACCCGTGTTTGATTCCCAGAACCTGTATGAAAAGCTGGGAATAGTGGCATGCACTTGTTATCTCAGGGCAGGGGAGGAGGAGGTAAAAAAAAATCCTCAGGGGTGATGGGCCAGCCAGTCCAGCTGAATTAGTGAACTCAGGCTGATGGGAAGCACTATCTCTAGGGAGGTAGATAGCATCACTGCGGAAGACACCTGAGATCAGCCTCTACCCTCCACAAACACCCATGTACCTGCACACACACACAAGCATGCATGCACACATACACACACACACACACATGTACACACATATGCACATGCATCCACATGCATAAGAAAACGAGACAGGGAATGAGGTGCCATGGGGATAGAGCAAATCTGGTTGGAAAAACACTTTTACCAAAAAAAACAAAATTCATCTCTGATGTTACAGCAGCACCGTCTTCCAAGACAAAACAGATTCCAGGACTAAGCATGTATGAGGCAACAGAAAAGTTTATTATAACAGCAATATGCAAATTAGCTGGGCGGGGCAGAAGCGGCATGATGATGTATGGTGGTTCAGGGTACGGTTGCAGTAACTAGTTCATTTCTCAAGGAGAGAGTTGACTTCTGCTCAAACTGGTTAAAAGGTTGGTGAGAGCTTCTAAGATGTCCAAAGGATGAGCATCATGTGTAGAAACTGCACATGAAGATTACTATGGAGAATCCAGAGAAGTGGTGGATCCATCTTACAGTCATTTTCTGTGACCTCCTAGGTGGCTTTCACTGAGGAAGAACACAAGGTAGCAAGCAGAAATACGGTCTGCTTTGGAGTTTCACAAATTGAAGATTGGTCACTTTCTTGATAAGCCAATTGAACAACTGCCAATGGTAAACTTTACTTCATTCCTTTGTCCTGGAAGACAGAAACTAGAGCATTTAGGCATTGAGCTCTGTAAGGCAAGGTTATCAAGGGAGATACAGAAAATAGAGATAAGGTCTAGTCTTACAGGCTAAGTCTAGTCTTCCATAAACCGGTTGTAGAAAAAGGAAGCAATCTCCCATACTTTCATGATTAACTCAATTATCATACTTGTGTTCTCAACTTCCCTCCTAGCATTTCGTTGTCTCTCTGTAAAGTTAACCTCCTTCTCTTTGAACTCCTTCTCCATGCGTGCCTTTCTCCTCTCCCTCTCCAGTTCATCTTTCAGATTTCTAATCTCTTCTTTGTACTCCCGTTTTATCCGTGCTTTCTCTCTCTCCAGTTCCTCTCTGTATAATTTTTGCATCTTCAACGTCTCTTTCTGAATCACACCCTCAGCACTCTCATACATCCTGTTAGTAAAGCATCTTCCACCATTTTCCCTCACCATACTCTGGACCAAGGTCAACAGCTGTGTCTTCTGTGCTTCCTGTTCAGCTCCTGAGGCTTTGTTGTTGAACAAACAGTAGCGATTCTGGAACTGAGAGATCACTTCTTGAAGGACTTCAGGAGCCGACTCTAAGTATTCATGGAAATTGATGTCTTCCAAGTCATCCTTCCTGGTGAGCAAGAGAATCATGAATCTTCTAGCCTTTGTTCCAAACATTTTCAGAAGTTCCTGTGTGGCCTTGTGTTCTTCCACAGTATAACGCCCCAGTGGGACCACAAGGAGCAGAGCATGAGGCCCTGGAGAGGTCAGGGCAACATAGCGAGTGATCTCCTTTTGTGTTTCAGCATCTGGTACCTCAGTGTCAAAAATACCAGGTGTATCCATGACAACGAGCTCTTTCCCGTTCCAGGAGCTCACCCCTTTCTCACAGACCTTGGTAATGGATTTTGCACAAATGCCAGAACGAAACACTTTTTCCCCAAGGATGCTGTTCCCTGTTGAACTCTTTCCTGATCCAGTTTTTCCAACTAAGACAATTCTCAGTTGGGGACTTCCTTGATTTTGGCTTCCAAGCTCTACAACATCAAGGAAACAAAACCAAATGTTATGCTCAGCCCCTGACGGTTAAGTGAATAAACTCACACAATCCTATACCCACTCTCTGGCTGCTTCTGACCTCTCCTCATGTTGTCGCCTCTGCCCTGCCAGGGACTACACACAACCTGTCGATCTAAATGCCCATCTCAAAGGGCCTTTGATTTCTCGTATTCACTGCCCCTTTTTATATTCTTTTTGAGTTCCTCATTTCGACCCCTTGTGGTTTCCAAGCACCCAGCAGAGGAAATAAGAGTTTCAGAAGAGACCAGTGAACCACTTCTGGTAGCTGCCTCACTTACAGAATCCAGATTGGAACACCAAGTGTGAGTTTGGGGCATCTGCAGAGAAAGACATATTTTTTTTCCTGATTTATATTTTAAAATGCCATTTTCTTTCAACCAGGAGCTAGGTAGGGGAGGATGTAAAAGCTTTAAGATAGTTTCCCATGTTTGGAAACCAGAATCCCAGGATGAAAGAACTAATATGTCCGAGAGCACTGTCTAAGATGATCTAGTAAATGATACAGGGCCAGTTCACATCAGGATTCACTTAATACAGTAGAGTCCCCCATCGGAAAGATTCTTGTGTGCATTGGTCTCTTGATTATAGGAAGGAAGAATGGGAGAAGGCATCAATGGTAGCGACTATGCCATAATTAGCCAGCATTGATACCACATGGTGATTGCTAGACTAGAAGCCCTGCTCATCCCCTGCACAAGCTAGGAAATCCCCGTCTGCCCTCCTCCCCCCAACCCCACTCACATAGAGAAAACTCCCCTGTCTGTTCAGATGCTTGGAGAAAACTCCAAGCTAACATGTCGTCACTCCCCGTCTCTGATTGGAACGAAGGCAATGGGAGCAGGAAGCCAGACAAGGGACCAATGACCCACCACATTGCTTTCTCTCAATCCTCCTTCAGGAAAGGACAGAGATGTGACCAGAAAGGCCACAATCAAGAGAGGCCACCAGCAGCATTTCTGCCTGTAGGAAAGAGGAAGTAAGAAGCTGTGCTGAAGGCATGCATGGTGGCTCATGCTGCACTGGAGAGACAGGAGCAGGCTCCAAGCTGACCAGGGCCACAGTGTGTGTGTGAGCCCATGTCAACACAAACAAAAGAGTGAAAAGAAGGAAAGGAAGGGAAGGGAGGGCTATGCCAAGCTCTGGACCAGTGAGAGACCAGCTGGGTTTCTTCTGCTCGGCCTCATGGACATATCCTAAGACAGGGTAGAGAGAGTCAAGCAGAGAGGGAGAACAGAGAAATGAAGAAAAATCTAAGGGTGGTGTAATGGATTTCTCCAGTTCACTGAGGACTGATGATCAAGGCAGGAAGGACTGCACCCCTCCCACTTCTTCTGCAGTTTGCCTCCCCTCTGCCCCACACCCAGCTCCTCTCACCATGGCTGCTCCTTGAACTTTCTGGGATGGACCCCACACCACTGAACTGGAAGTCCATTGTAGCTCAGCTCCCTGCAGATAAAGAAACAGTCATGGCGAGTTATGAAAAACACTCGGAACCCCGCTTCCTGTAACTAGCACTAAACTTTTTGCCATCAACTCTGTACTTTGGTTTTTCCTGCCCCATCCCTAAAAGCTTACCTCAGTATTCCATTGTTCAGGCTATTCTTTTTCTTACACAAACTTAAATCCTACCAACACCTCCTTGTGCTGGTCCCATTTCCCTCCATCTCTCCAACTAGTGAAAGAGTACTGCAGTGTCCAAACTTCTGGCTCAGCTTCTCATCGTGGCTTTCATGGGCATCTCTAACAAAGGCTGACCAGAATGGAGCCCTTGACCCCACCCCTTTCCTAGGCCTGACTCCTTGTCTCAGTGGCATCACCACACAACCAGTGGCTTTTGCTAGGCTGTGAGCTCCACTCTAGCCTTGGTTTCCTGCCTTGCATGAGCCCATCACCAAATCTTAATGACTACATTCAGAAATCTCATTTGTCCCTTCGTTTCTACCTTCGGGTTGATCAGACCCACTGTTGTTCATTGTCAATGTAGCTGGCTGGGACCGGATCATCCATTCTTGGATCACTTTGTAACTCCACCACCAGATCTCACTTTCAAAATCCAATTTCATTTTACTTTTCTTGCTTGAATTCCCTAGCAGCTTTTGATTCTCTTCAGAGCATAGTTTGACTATTAGAATAGTCCAGAAGTCCCTTCATGAACATTATTCCCTGAAGGCACTGACTCTCCCCATGTTCCCAGGATCCTAGAAACCACTTTTTATCACCTATGCTTTTTCAGAATTTCCCCTTTCCGGGGCCACTGCTCCAACCCATCACCCAGCTGGTGCTGCTCAGCCTCTGCTTCCTGAGAAGCCCTCTCCAACGTCTCTCTCCTGCATCAGCACCAACCTGAAACTCCAGCTTTTGAGGTCACTTGCTTTTGCTATAACTACACAGCAGCATTTCCTCATCAAAGACCTGGCTGTAACATGAAATTATTTTCTAGTATATGATTGTTTCCTCTTAGACTATGTGACAGGAGACTTTCCAGGAATAGACATAGCAGTGAACAAAGGGTGGCTCTCAACTTACTAAACAAGCAAATTGATTTTCTTGGGTCTTTACCTCTCTCTGCTTGGTGGTAGCCTGTGCACACAGCACTCCTTCCTTGTTAACCAAGACACAGTCATGTAGAAACACTCAGATCATTCTAAATGCTTCCTCTACCTAGTACACATGAACTATTCAAAAACTCTGGAGCCAACTATGACCAGGACAGGTTGGAAGGCTCCTTCTTAGGGACAGAGTCCCCACACAGGGAGCCATCAGTTACAAATGTAAAGCAGAACACCAGATGCTTCTTTTGAAAGAGGCTCATTTCTTTATGCCTGAAGGCCATGTGGGTAGAAGATAGCTTCTCATAAACTAAAAAAGAAACCACACACTTACATAAAGCATTGGCTCTTAGCACAGAGTTGATTTGGTGATTAGCAAGGAGACTCAGTATCAATGGTTGAAAATTTCTCAATACTTTCTCAGGTTGGGGGAAACAGAAGGCACAGGGTGACAGAGGGGCTCTTTAGACACTAATTCATCTGTAAAACCAGGACCTGTGTTTCTGTAGGTGCTGGTTTCATTGACTAAGTCGTCCTGCACTGCCTATGACCAAACATGTACTACTGGCTTTAGAACTGTAGCCATAGTAAATGTAACCTCCGTACTTAGACCTACCTGGAGGAAGCTCAAATTTTCTAAGAACTCAGGAAAGAATGGTTTCTCTAAGAGGGAGCTTCACTAGGAAGCAGCTTAAATGAAGAAGATGACAGACAGTGCTGATCCTGACACTATGCCAGCTTGTTAGAGCTGTGCCAAGCTGTGCCAAGCTGGGCCAAGCTGGGCCTGTTAGGGATCCCCCATCCCTACCTTCTCCCTGCCTGCTCCCTCCAAGCTAATTCATTCGTTCTCTTCCTGGAAGGGTCAAGATAAAAAATCTTTTTGACCAGTGAAGGAATACTTTCTCTGTAGAGAAAGTGTCCTCAAAACAGTGAACCCTGAAGCACATAAATTTGTAGAGCTCAGCCTTCAACTAGGATTACCGCCTAAAATCATCTGGCTGGAAACAGAAACTAATGAGTACAATTCCCAAGAGCAGGTATGTCAGGAGATTTACTAGACACAGCCAACAGAGAGGCCCCATCCTCACCAAATTCAACACCCACACCATCCATCCCTACCCTCGTACCTGAAAATCTGAGTCCTGTGGCCTTCTCTGATTTTGCAGCAATGCTAGAAACCAGAAAACAGAGCAGCAGAGAGGAAGCGAGGGGGAGGAACTGTGGAAATAGGAGTGTGCAGAGGACCCACCCATCTTCCTAGCTAGCTGCACTGCCGAACTTTCTGCAGTCCTCTTTTTCTGTGCCATCTCATGTGGTACCCATGGGCTGCTGGTAGCTACGGAGCACTTGGAATGTGATACATCAATAGTCGCTCTTTTCACCACCAGGACTTTAGTTGACTGCAATGTGGTCCATCTTAGTAAATAACGGGCAGTCGGCTCTTGTTTAGCAGAACATTCTGTAAATATGAATGACAATGACTTGGTCGGTAGTGACATTGAATCTCCTGTGTGCTTACTTATTTAAGAAATGTGAGAAAGAATAATTGAGTAAGAGAGAGACAGAGAGAACTCCTTGTTAATAGTATATAATAGAATCTACTTTTGCTTTGGATATTTAGGTATTTTATACTTCATGCAATTCATGACCCAGTTGGATTTAAATGGGACATCTATATCATACCTCCTCCCCTCAGGGCTCAGGGCTCATTACAGAAGAGGGGTGGGAAGATTGGAGGCAGTGAACATCTGCAGTGAAACACTATTTGCTGGATATGACAAGGCCATTTCACACACAATTTTGCCCAGACCAAAATCCCAGTGCCAGTGGGGAAGGGCCCATGAACTCTTGCCCCTATCTAAGGTGCTGTGTTGATTGCTGTATTGTATTGTATTGATTGCTGCTAGTGTGTGTGTGTGTGTGTGTGTGTGTGTGTGTGTGTGTATTTGCTTCGGGCTCCATGCATACCTCTTCAACTTGGGACAGGCTTCTTTCAAATTCTACTCAATCTCTACACACACACACACACACACACACACACACACACACACATCAGAAGAACCTCATCACACTGCTTTCACGTACTTGACATCCATACAGTTTATAAGTCCCAAAGGACCACAGCTCTGATGAGTTACTCAGGCAGAGATCTGCAGGAAGAGCCTAGGTTTTGGATCCCTAACACAAATAAGGATAAGAGTGGTGGGGGGAAGTGAGTCAGATTAGCAGCCCTCCCATCGGGAAAATCTATTTATGAAGTGACTTCGATTCCCCAGGTTCATCTGTGAAATCTGGTAATTCGGCACAGAGTCACCAAGCAACCAGGCAGTTCTGAGAGAGGCCCCGACAAACCTCAGTTCTTCACCACAGGCCTTCTTCTAAGTCTCCTCTCTCACTTCCCCATGCACTGCCCTGTGCACGGAAGGGTCCCATAAATTTGTAACCTTCAGTAATTAGGATGCTGGGAGCACAGATGTCCAGATACAATCCCAATCCAGACAGGCATTTGTAACAGATTACACTGGTCAGCAATAACACCTTCCAGCCCTACAGTTTATTTTTCAACGATTTCTATTCTTTCTTCATGTTATCTCTCTGCTACATAAACTGACATTTTTCTTCAATTCATGAACTCCATTCTCAGACTTAAAGAAATTTCTGGTCCAACTCAATTGATTTTTTTGTGTGTGATTTTGTGTGTGTGTGTGTGTGTGTGTGTGTGTGTGTGTGAAGAGACCAGGGGATGATTTTTGATAACAATCCTCGAGAAATTGTGGGCTTGAAGCTGATGTCAGCCCATTTCCCAGAACCCTTCCCTATGAGAGTAAGACAGCTGCTGTTAAATGTGACCTGAGACACTTCCTCTTTGCATCCGCCACAGACATTTCCTGTGCTAGCCCCTTCACCTTTGTCTTACTCATCTCACGAGCTGTCATATTACAGGGCAGAACGGCTAAGATGGAGCAGCCATGCACACTGCCGTTAACATGAGATGGTACTCAGAACAGACTGTCAGAGGAGACTTAGAAAGGAAGATCTCCAGGAGTTTTCAGCTTGCTAAACTGTACTCAGAGTTCTCCCTGGAGGTCACTTTGGACTGGAATTGGTCCAAAGCAGAATTCTCCTCTCCTCTCACCTGGAGAGACTACTTCTGGCCACTTGCAGCTCAATCTTAAGCAAGTGTGATGCGTGTACACTGTTGCTGTCTTTAGAATTTATTGGTATCAGGCTCCGAACCCAGTGACATCACATCTAGGTGACAATCGCCACACATTCCCAGAATCCATTTGGCTCACCTCCCACTTTTACCTGCAAGAGGCTCTGTCACTATCCATATAAATAGGCAGACCCCCCTGACCTCTCTCTACCCCCTCTTCTTGCCATCACCTTTGCCCTTTTCTCCTGAATAAACCTCACATGGAACTGTTTGGCCTGGTGTGTTCTGTCATGAGCTACCTATTGAACAGCAGAATTATTGTAATGGAGTTTTAAAGTCTGAAACTAATAAAACACTTAGTAAATTCATTATAAAAATTATGAAAATTGCCCCGGAGAGATGAGCCTGCAGTCTGGAGCCCTAGCTGCTCTTCCAGAGGACCCAGACTGTATTTCCAGCACTCAGTGGGGGCTCACAACCATTTATAACTCCAATGCCAGGGGATCTGACATCCTCTTCCAGCCTCTGAGGCCTCCAGGCACATACAAACATGCAGGCAATACACCCATACATGTATTTAAAAAAATTATAAACAATCTGAAGGAAGCTCACAGCTTGGAAAGACCATCGATCCCATTGCTCCCCTAACTAAACAGATTCTGGAAATGGGGACAGTGATATGGGGAAGAATAGTCTCTAGTTGTGTGCCCATTTGTGAGGTACATAAAACCAGGCTTTAATGTGTAGCCTCAAACTCATGATCACATGAACAGCCATATTCTGTGAGATATAAGGCAAAACAAAAAGTCATAATTTAGGGGAAAGATTTGTAGAGAAGAGTGGAGGGAGTGGAAAGGAAGAAGAGAAGGAGGGAGAGAATGACCAGAGTATGTCATATGCATGGACTTGCCAACAAACAAAAGTTATTAATAAAAACAAAAATCAAATAATTTTTATTATTAGTTATTTTATTATTAGGTATAACAGTAGTTATTTAAAATACCATTGAGAATACAGGAATGACCATGAGTGGGTCTGTGTAAGTGTAAAAATATTCTGTGCATTTCGTTCTGCCGTGTTCTATTTCCATTTAATAACAGATCAGAGATGTCAAAGTCAAGATAAGCTGACTTTTGTAAAGTCATCTACAAGGCAACACTGTGGCCTAGCACCTGTTAAATACCACAGGCAGTCTCATGGTCCACACACCTACTAACGTGATCAGAAGGCTTTCAAGGGTACAAAAGTGAAAGCCTTAGTATTAATGGCATCCAACACAAGCCCAGAAAGGCTGGAGGTCAGTAGTGACCGAGACTGAAGCACAACAGGTGCTTCAAGTTCAGAAGCATCAGCTATGAAGAACTGGGCTTACTGCAGGATGAGCTTGGGGGTTAGTGGAAATGGTGGGCCCTATAGTTTCCTCCCTCCCCCATAATTCAGAGTACTGCATTTCATTTTCTCCTAGGAAGATGATTATAAGGTTCTTTTCCAAAGATTAGAGCATCTCACAAAAGCCTTGCACATCCCAGAACTTAGGATTCATTCCATATAGTCATCTGTGTCTGCTTGGCCACCTGTAGTGGAACTCGGAGACCTACTATAGAGCTTTGGGACTGCTTTCCTAATGACTTACTTGTTTTAAATTTAAATCAAGTAGATGTGTGTGTGTGTGTGTGTGTGTGTGTGTGTGTGTGTGTGTGCATGGTGTATGTGTGTGTGGTGTGGTATGCATGGGGTAGGGGGATATATAGGAGGATTATTCATGGTGTATGTGTGTGAGCATGATTGTATGGTTTGCCTGGTATGGTGTGTGTGTGCGTGCGTGCGTGCGTGCGTGCGTGCGTGCGTGCGTGCGTGTGTGCGTGCGTGTGTGTGTGACTGTGTGTGTCTGTGTGTGTGTGGTGTGTTGCCTAGACATGTCTATGTGGACTGTGAGTGCAAGTACCAGAGGAAGGCAAAGGTATTGAATCCCCTGGAGCTGGAGCAGGAGCTGGAGCAACAGGTGGTTGTGCAGCCCCTCTGGGAGCTGGGAACAGAAGTTGGATCCTCTGTAAGGGCAGTTCACAGTCTTAGCTGCTGTGCCATCTTTCCAGACCCTATAATTTCTTCTGAGATGAAAAGGTAACCAGGCAGAACTGACATCTGAAGAAAGGAAGACAGCACAAGAAAGACACGAGGTGAAGAGGACAAGAAAATATGACCCTGAAGGAAACTGTCGTCATCTCCTGGTACAAAGGTGAGAAAAACTAACTATGCAAACTATCATTTGCAGTAATACGGGTGAATCTGGGGGACATTGTGCTAAGAAAGGTCAAATACTTCCCATCTCATTTTCACATAAAACCTAAAATGCTCACCTGAGGTTTGGGGTTTGGGAGTGCTCAGCCACACTTGACAGACACATCTACAACAAAAGTCCTGCACCTAAGGCTCAGGGAACATCTCAGAACCAGGAATTCTGCAGTGAGTAAGATTGTTTCTCCTAGAAATGACAAAAAAAAACCTCCACCCATGATATGTCAACAATATGTGGCTACTGAAACAAGCCCTCTAGAAGTTCAACACCAATGGACGTGCTATCAAGGAAGGGGAAATCTCAGGAGGTCTTATTCTGAAACAAAGAACCACAGGCAACTAAGCAATGCTACAGCAGGAGGTACAGGGATGTCCCTAGGGATGAGTCCCCTGACTGATTATCCAATATTGAGTGGTCAGCACGGAAATGTATACATACACAGCCATTATAGAGGCTGAGCAACTTGTATTTATATATTTATGTATGCTTACATGTGTAACAATAACAAAGAGACAAGGGCTATGAATTTGAAAGGGAGCAAGGGGTTAAAGGCAGGAAATGTAAGGGAGAAATTATTTTAACTTCAAAACTTAAAATTTCCAAGTCAGTTGGGCATGGGGCTCATGTCTGTTAATTTCCATGGTTTAATTATATATATACACACATATATATATATATATATATATATATATATATATACACACACATATACATAGATGCCACAAGGTCCATGTGAGGAACAAAGCAAGCAATTTTATTTGTTAATTATGTTTCAGTCAGTCAGGAAATGTAAGATATTACCATAGCCATCTTCAGAAAATACAATATACTACATTAACAAATCATGGCAAATTATAAAGAACCCACCAGAAGTTGATGAAAAGACCCTATTGCTAAAGACTCTACATACTGTTTGCACTATATGAAGAAATCAGACAGGAACTGGGCTGGATTTCCTCTCTACAGGCTAGCTTTTCATTTTGCTGGAAGTTGCTATGTAGGCTGCTGAGGAAGAAAAGACATCAATAGTCTTAACCAAATACTATAAACTACAATGCCAACACACCAGGCAAGCTGGGCCCACTTGTGCAGGACTGGTGGGACTGTTATGGAGATAGCCATGTGCTTTCTGACTGGATTCACAGACAGAGCTCATGTGTGGTCCCAGAATCCCGATCAGAAACCCAGGGCTAGGGAGGCCATAGGTCATAGTAGAGACTCACTACTTACTGTTTAGCTATACTTGACATTGCACCAAATTGCAGTCTAAATATTTACACCCATAGACAAATGCTATTCTTATCTTTTTATCAAAAAGCCTCTGTTTGCAGAGTATAGGGGTGAATGCAGAGATCCAGGACTGGATGCCCCACCCTAACCCAAGACACTTACGCCACTACCTTTAAGGTTCAGGAAACAGTCATTGCAATTGGGAGCTCACAACATCATGGGGTCTGTCAACAGTTAGACACGAACAGATAGATAAAGGAGCTCCTGGGAAACTACCCCACCCTGCCGAGCTAGTAACTACTGATGGATTCTGGGGAAGGGAGAGTCATTGTCTTAGGTTGTTTTGCTCCTGTGAGCCCACCATGCTCTGATAGGTGGTTCTAAACCTATCCTCTCTCTCTCTCTCTCTCTCTCTCTCTCTCTCTCTCTCTCTCTCTC
>NW_021619764.1:293793-325638 GCF_004785775.1 Grammomys surdaster | reverse complement strand
CTCTCTCTCTCTCTCTCTCTCTCTCTCTCTCTCTCTCTCTCTCTCTCTCTCTCTCTGCCTCTCTCTCTCTCTCTCTGTCACACACACACACACACACACACACACACACAGAGACCTAGTTAAATTCTATGGATCACAAAGCGAAAAAGATAGCAAAAAAGAAAGAGCCACAAATATATTCGGAACACATTATATGCATGCTTGTATGAAATTATCAAAGAAAAAATGCCATTAATTAAAAAAGATTAAAAAATACTCCACAACGTGTCCCAAAATTTTGAAAGAATTTCTCTTAGCATTTTGAAAATATATGTAAATATATTCTCTTCAGCCTTTTCCTTCATATTTCTTATTTTGTCATCATAACTTTTTCTTGCAGAATCAATTCTTGTCTCCTTTTCTTTTTCTGATTTATTAACATATTCTTTTTCTATTCTTTGGATTTCACTATTGAGTTGTTTAGTATAATCCTCCCTCAGATACTCTAGACATTGGTTCAGCCTGTTATTTATGTCCTCATATATCCTGTCAGAAAAGTAGGATCCGCCATTGCTGGCCACCATTTCCTCTATCAGGTCTATCAGCTGCTGCGCTTGAGTTTCTTGCTCAGCTCCAACTGCTTTGTTATTAAAGGCCAGGTAGCGCTTCCCACACTGCAAGACGATCTCATTTAGCTTTTCACCTGCTTCATCCACAAAATTATCAAGGCTCTGGCCCTCAAGTTCTTCTTTGCGAGTAAACAGGATGATCATGTACTTCAGGGCTGCCTCCCCGAAAAGACCCTTGATCAGAGCAACAGTTTTCTGCTCCTCTTCAGTGTGGCGGTCCAGTTTCAAAACCAGGATAATGGCATGAGGCCCAGGGCAGGAGTAGAGGACACAACGACTGATTTCTGTACATGTGGTTGTCATGGTCTCCTTGGTGTCGAAGAGCCCAGGAGTGTCAACTACAAGAAGGTCTTTCCCCTTCCACCTCCTGGATGCTCTCTGGCAGGTCTTGGTAACAGCATGGGCAGAAATCTTAGACTCAAACTGACGTCTCCCAAGGATGGTGTTGGCTGTAGCACTCTTGCCACTTCCAGTTTTCCCTACCAGAATGATCCTCACTTCAGTGTCTCCATGGCCAGCCATGTCGAGGTGAGCTGGCTCTGGAGGTCTGAATGCACAGATCTTAAAGAAGGGGAAGAGAGGAAAATTACCTATTAGGCAGATGGGAAGTACTCCCCATCCTTTCTCTTTTCCCTTCCCTCCCTGAGATTTTGCAGTGCTCTGTAGTTTGAAAAGACTGATGATCTGGATGCCATTGGACTGTTCCTGATGGCATGGAAAGGCTATACCTACTCCTACTACCACCTACCAATATTGGAACAGCCATTCCTGGGCCATGCCCAGTGCCAGGTCTGGGAAGTGAGTGCACCCAAACCGTTACTGTACCAAATACTTGAAAGCCCAGGCAGGAGCACACAGTAGGATGAGTATAGTGGTCAATAGCTTACTACTATATATTTTATGAAACCTAGGAGAGGCATTCAAGGACTCAAAAAATAAAGAAAGTGTAAGGAAGGGAGAGACAGGTGGATCTCTGTGAGTTCAAGGCCAGCCTGGTCTATAGAGCAAGTTTAAGAACAGGCAAGGCTATACAGAGAACCTCTATCTCAAACCAGAAAGAGATTAGGTAGATAGATAGATAGATAGATAGATAGATAGATAGATAGATAGATAGATAGGAGAAAAGAACAGAACCTTAAGTCAAACCCTGCTTTGACCAGTACACAATTCATATGTTAATTATTACAGTTAAATATCACACTGAAGCCAGAAATATGTTAACTAATCATGTTAACAAACAAGAAACAAAAACCCCAAGAGGGTTAAAACAATCCTGAATAACAAAAGAACTGGCAGAGGTATCGCCACCTCAGATTTCAGGGGTACTACAGAGACATAGTTAAAAAAAAAAAAAGCAACAGGCAGGAAGCAAAACAGGGGCCCGAGCCACAGGCAACCTCGGGTTCACCCTAGACTATGCTGTGTCTTCAGGCAGCTAATCGGGCCTCAGCAGCCCTCTTGAATTCAAGGGTCACACAGGTACACATGCAAATTTGTCTGTTGTAGAGGAGTCAGCACACTGAGGTAAGAAAAATGACTTAAACATGATCTGAGTTGTCTCCCAACTCTAAAGAACCTGCCTTGGGGACACAGAGCTTTCTATAAAGGGTATCAGGCCACCCTCTGTGTCCTTCCCCACAGACACACTGCAACAGGCTAGTTCATCTCCTTACATCTCCTAGCCCCCGCCCTCCCACCAGCAGCCTCCTCCCTGTGGCGCCGCAGGCAGGCACAATACTACCACCCCCACAAACGCTCCACTCTCTGCCTCTCACAGTTCCCTCTCTGCACGGCTCTTCCAGCCAGTCTCACCTTCTTCTGCAGGAACTGATGGGAGTTCAGGATCTCTCCAAGGAACCTGTTTGACCTGGTGCTTCTGCTTAACTATGAAGCAAAACTGCCTGCACTCCCTAATGCCTGTCAGTCAGGAAGTTCTATGGGTGGAGCCAATGAACAAACTGCTTGCTTTTAAAGAAACAGAAACGGTGTCCTATAATTCAGTGGGTGCTTCAGCTTTGTCAAGTTGAAGCCTTTTATCTGTATGTCTTTATAATGCCTAAAGTTTCTAAATCTTTTTTTTTATTATTATTGTTTTGAATTGAGTTTTTTTTTTTTTGAGATGATATTCTCATGTAGCCCAGGCTAGTCTTGAACTCATTATGTGTTGAAGATGACCTTGAACTGAAAGCTGAGAACCTGGTACTCAGTTCTTGAATCTAGGTACCTCAACATTTGGAGTTGTCTCAAGATAGTTGGTTCCCACAGCAGATAAGGGATGGTAGAGCATTGCCCATGTGCTGGACTGCTCTCAGAGAGCTGGGCAAGAGTGTGGCTGCTCTCTACCCAAATCAGGCTTGGGCATATTTAACTCCATAAAGACTACATGGTGTTAGAGTCAGTTAAGCTTCTGTTTCCCTGCCAGAGAACTGGCTTAATATTTGCCTCCCTTCAATCAAGCCTGCATATGCAAATTAGGTGTATTTCCTCCCTTGTACTTTTGTCCTCCCCTCCCCCACTGAGCTATATAAGCTAGCCCTGTTACTTCAATAAATGAGCTATCCTCCAAAAGTCTTAGCGTCATTCATGCCTGCTGTACTCAGTACCATGAAGACCCTGCTCCCCAGCTCCTGCACCTCCTGAGACTGCCGCTGATGGATAACAGCCTACTGGCATCTGGGATCCACAGCCCACAGTGAAAACCTGAATATGCTGACTTTGATATCAGTGAAGGAATCAACACCAGCAACAGGACAAATCGACCACAGCATCGGGGAGGCCTAGGGAGCAAACGTGGAAATGATCCTCCTTCCCCACACCCTTTCCATCTGGGCTGCTACCAGCCAGTGTGGCCCACAACTGGGCCCCACAATCAATCAAAGCATTCAGGACAGTCCTTCAGGTGAGACTCCCTACTCAGGTGGTTCTAATTTGTGACAAGTTGACATTAAAACCAATCACAATGAAGTGCCACACCAGGCTTCAAACCTATTTTTGCTCATGTCCAGAGTGATACTGAATACACAAAGAGGCAGAGATCTTCAATTCTTCTTCTCATGTTCCCTCTACTAATGTCAAACTTTTAGACTTTACAGGAAGACTTCTCATTCAGTTGTAATTCATTTTTGTCTGAAGTGAGGGATGTGAACCTCGTCTCAGTCCTCTGCATGTGATAACCCAGTTTCTCCAGCACCATTTGCTAAACCTGTTCTCCAACATGTCTCTCTAGTTGCTCTGTTGAAAATCAGATGGCTAGAGCTGCACGTTTATTTCTTGGTCCTATGTTCAAAAGAACACAGAAGAATGTTGACCTTTGTTTCTGTGTTTTATGCTAGAATAATTATATATGAATAACTATATATGAATGCTAAGTACCAATAATAAGGAAACAAACAATCCAATAAAAACAGGACAAAGGACTTGGTACAGACTCACACAAGAAGATCACGAAGATGGCAAATGTTTTATGTGGAAAGACACCCCCAAGTATATGTCATCAAGGAAGCATAAAACAAGACACCACTATACATCTCCCAGAACAGCCAAAGTTCAGCACACTGATGGCTTCAAATGCTAGCACAGATATGCAGGAGTGAGAACCTTCACTGGTTACTGATGGGAATGTGGAATGGTACAGCTGCTTCAGAAAACAGGCTGCTAACATCTTACAAAAGGAAATACACTCTTGCCATAGGCGAAGGGGAAATTTCTGGTTTCTTTGAAGACTCAGTTGTGTCCATGTGATGTTTTTCTAGAAAGTGTCTTTTGAGAGGATGGTTTGCTGAAAACAGACACATGATTTTCCAGAAGCTGTGGGAAAAGGGCATGTGATGTTTTGCTAGAGTGAACACTTGAGAGAACATAAGTTTGGAAAGGGTATAAATCTAACGCAACAGACAGTGGACAAGGCTGTGAGGCTTTGGTTCACCTTACCACTCTTTGCTGGTCTTCGTTGGGTCTTGCTGATGCTGGTCTTCACTGAGGATGACACTGTGGCATTGGTTCACCTTGCCTTCTTTGCTGATCATTGTTAGTTGTGATCTTGTAGAGAGAAATGCATCTAAGAACTTCCTGTAGTGTTCCAGTGATTTCTTACCAACTCAGGCCAATTGGCAGTTTCTTGTAGATCTGACTGCTGTTCCTGATTCATAAATAGTGTTTGATCAAGCTACTGCTGCTGATTCCTGTGAACTGAACTGCTGATATCCTGACAACGGAGATTAGAATCACCCAAACTATTTCTAACCATTCTATCTCTAAACTATTTCTAAACAGGTTCACATCTCCTTTTGCCCTATTAACCTGTCCTTTCCACTACCTCGGGTGGGTGGTGGGCTAGCAGGGAGGTTAAAGCACTTAAGACCCTTATTAAAGTAGGTTTTGAAAAATCTAAGCCTTCACATATGACCCAGAAATTGTATTGCTTGACATTTACCTAAAAGAATAAAAAAATGATGCTCTCATAAAACTCTGCATTGCAGGTTTCTGTCATCTTTATGAATAATTATCATGTCTTGAAAGCAACCAGGATGCAGGTTAGTGAATAGCACGTTGAGCACATCTCAACAGTAGAGCATCATCTAAACACAAAGAATAAGTAAGAAGCAACGATGAAAGCATTTGCAAGAGACTTAGGAGTGTGTTGCTAAGCAGAGCTTACTAGTAAAAATGTTGTTTCCTAATGAACATTCTGGAAATTGGAAATTACAGAGACAGTACAATTGTCAGTAGTTGCCAGGGATTGGAGAGATGGCATAAGTGAGCTGAGCTTAGAGGACTTTTAGAACATTTTAGTAAAATGTTCCCTGTGATACTATATCAGTGTATATATGTTCTCATGCACTGTCCAAGTCTGTAGCATACACACCAAGAGTGAAACAAATGCTAATTATAGAGATCAGCTACTAATGCTGTATAAACTAAGTGATACCACTCTGGTGGGCACAGTGACCACAGGGAAGGGCATGCATGAGTGAGAGTGTGAGCGATATCACTGTCTCTTCCTCTCAATCTTACTAAGAACTTAAAGCTTCTCTTTTAAAAGCAAGAAAAAATGGACATATAAATGGCTTGGTGGTTAAGAGCATTTGCCTCTCTTGCAGAGCACCTGGATTCAGTTCCCAGCACCCACATCACATGACTCACAACCATCATAACTCTTGTTCCAGGGGAATTCTGTCCTCTGCAGGCTCCTGCATATAAGCACACATGCATTCACAGAAGTAAAAATAAATAAATAAAATATCTTTTAAAATAAAAATTCAAGAGACAAAATGAAAAATAAAATCAAACAACAAAACCAGAGCCTGTTGGTATGAGCCCTGTAATCCCAGCTACCTGGGACACTGAAGCAGGAGGACTCCAAGCTTAAGGCCAGCTTGCAGGATAGAGAGAGTTCAAGGCCAGCCTGGACAACTTAGTGAGTGAGACCCTGACTCAAAACACAATTGTTTAAAAAGGAATGAAGATGCGCTCAGCAGTAGAGTGCTTGTTTACTGTGCACAAAGCCATGGGTTCCATTCCTAGAGTGGAAAACAATAACTGAGGGCTATGGGAAGGGTAAGGGGAGCCTAGAACCATCACCAAACATGATGAGCTAGTAAGGATTTGTGAAAATCATACTACAGGCAATTAGCCCAGGGATCAATAAACCTCTACACTACGCTGCAATAACCAATTCAGAAAGTCTGCAGAATGAGGAAAGACCATAGAATTTGCTAGTGACCTAACTGGTCCCATGGCCCATGTCATCACATTGTATGCAGCCTTCTCTCACACAGTGATAGGCTATCTCATTAGCTCTCGTGATGCCTAAGAAGAGGGGAAGCAGGTGCCAGCACAGATGGCTAGATTAAACCTTGGGGTATTCGGATTTCAATTCCAGGGTCAGGGGATGTGGTTCAGTTGCTAGAGTGTATATTTAGTATACACCAGGCCCTGGGTTATCTCCAGAACTCCATCAAACAGATATAATGCCACATGCCTATAATCTCACCAATCAAGAAGTGAAGGCCAGAGCATCAGTTCAAAACCATTCTGAGCCATGTAGTTAGTTCAAGGCTAGCCTAGGCTTAAGAAATCCTGTCTAAGAAAGATGGGAGGGAGAAAATGACTGCCATTCTAAAAGTCCTCTGTACTCCCTATCCATTTGAAGTATGTGGAAAACCCTTTGAAGAGGACCATGTGATGGCAGGCCCCCACTAGGAGTAGCCTTCACACAGTGGTCAGTGTGGGAGACCATTGGAAAGTAGCTAAAAATCAAAATGTGCCTGAAGGTAGATTCACGGTCAGATGTTAGAGGTAAAGACAGGTGTCTGAGACCTATTCTTTCCCTCTTATGGTACAGATCCTGCTGGGGACAAGAT
Source organism: Grammomys surdaster (assembly GCF_004785775.1). Taxonomy (NCBI): domain Eukaryota; kingdom Metazoa; phylum Chordata; class Mammalia; order Rodentia; family Muridae; genus Grammomys; species Grammomys surdaster. The sequence continues at coordinate 318,668 of NW_021619764.1, read as the reverse complement.
ATGACTATCATGTGACTGTGACAAGATGTCTTAGATCTAAGTTCTCTTAGACCTAAGAGGGTAAGGTTTGTAGTGGAGACATCTTGCTTATCACCCCACTGGTGAGAATTCCTCTAGCTTTAACTCATCAGGCTGCCTCTGATGCCCTGAAGTCAGCTCTGAAGGCTGGATGATTGTCGATGGGCCCAGGGAAGAAGCCCATGCTCACAGCAGAAATGAGAGCAAGAGGCGAGGGCCTTCCAGAGACTGTCCCAGGAAAGGTGAGTCTGCACTAGGGAAGGAAGTACCTGGGAGGGAGGGATCTGAGTTGCACTAAGCACTCAGCACCACTGAGTGGGTGCTGAACAAGCCGAGCTCACTGAGTAGCAGCTGGTTCTAAGAGCAGAGGACCTAGACAGAATGACTTCACACTACTTTGGAGGGTGCTTTGAGTTTCAGGGTGTTGGTTACAATTGCAAGGCAGTTGTGCAGTACAGGCATTCCTATGGAAGATGATGCCTGCACCCACCTCCATGAGTTAGATGATGCTTGCTAGAAGTACTAGAGAAAGAAAAAAAGACAAAAAAAAAAAAAAAAGCTGGGCATTGGTGGTGCATGCCTTTAATTCCAGCACTTGGGAGACAGAGCCAGGTGGATTTTCTGAGTTCGAGGCCAGCCTGGTCTACAGAGTGAGTTCCAGGTCAGCCAGGGCTACACAAAGAAACCCTGTCTCAAAAAACAAAACAAACAAATAAAACCATGTCATACACTCCCCAAATAGAAACCACCAAAACTTAAAGCTATTCCTGAGATTGTATACATGAGTCAAACCTGGGGAATAGCTAAAAAGTGACAATCTTGCAGCTGTGACCTCTTCAGATCCAGGCACAGTGGTGTCTCTCAGGAGACACTGAAGGGTACCAATGTGGTCTTCATGTTCTGTTAAAGTTTTTCCCAATCCAAGTTGTCCAGAGTCCTCTGACTGTCAAGGCCTGTGACTTTTCTTATTTTTGGGACTGTAAGGGGATGAGGAGAACAGTTTCCCAATCTGAAGTCCCTGGTCCAACTGCACTGGAAACACCAGGAGACAAGAAACATTTACTAAACATACAGCTTTGTGACTAACCTTGGAGAACAAATGAAATGCTAACACTAGAGTGGCCAAGTCAGGAGAAGCAGAAGTTCTTAGACAACATAGGCTGTATAGTGAAGTCCTGCCCCAAACCAATGAAACAAAAAAGCTATAGAAACATGTTTATGAATCAAAACTCTATGAAAACTATTTTAGCTGTCCATAGAGAAATCCCAAATTTTCTGGCTTGGGAAAGCTTTACACTAGACAGATTTGGAAGTGCCTTGAAGACCACACATTGTCAGATCTTACATATTTGACTCCCTCAAACAGATAGTCCAAGTTTTATCATCTATGAATTGAACTCTTTTCAAGAGAAGCTCCTGGCACTTCTGGATGCGTCTGTGTGCCTGAGTGAGTGCAGTGCTTTCCCCTGACAATACCCTTCCTCACAAATTGTCCCGAGGTCTTTCTGGATCCCTTGCAGAACACTTTCACACTTGCCTCTTGGACAGGACTCCAAGGTTCTGCTAGATTCTCATTCTCCAAATCTTGTGGCTGTTTCTTCATTTCTGGTGTCAGTTATTGAACGCTAGTAATTTCCACATGTAAAATACTTAATGACACAGGACTATAGGGTGAGTCCTACTGAAGGCTGTGAGGAGGGAGAAGAGGTGTCAGTGCAGAATGGAAATTCCCTAAGGTTGAATAGTAGCCAAGCCTGCATGTGCTCAAAGACACAGACAGACTGTCAGTGCATCCACTGTATGCCCCCCCCCACTTCTTTATATTGTGCTCACTGGAGGGATAATGGGAAGGAACTCAGCACCTCGAACAGCTTGAGCCGAGACATCATTTCAGGTAAACACTGAAATGATGGAGAAGCACACACATAAGGACGCAGACTGTAGCCCTGGGATCACGAGAGAGAAAACTGGAGAGATTCTGAGTCTGTTTTCAGCTGTAGTTAGCTGAGTGAGATTAGGGTTAATGAGCTGGAACAACAGACTAGCGAGAATGTGTGCCTTTGTGCTCAGGCACATAGGACCAGGGAGTGCTCAGTTATATTGATGAGTGTGCGGATCAAGTCACTTATGAAAACCTCAGATCTGGAAAAAAAGAACAGAGGTGGAAAGGAGGTACTAGTCCCCCCAGCACACACGCCATATCCAGATGTGTCTAGACAAGCCAGCTTTACTTGAAGACGCTACTTGGAGGTCCATCTCTTTTCCAGTTTCCCAACTCTCTTTTTCCTTGTTTCCCTAGGGTAGGTAGATCCCAAAGTCACTGAATAAAGATTACAGTTCTCAGGGTTGGTCAGCTTCTCCTGGGGAAAGCTATTGTCTTTTGGAAATGTCTTCAAGACCGCACATTGACTACTGTTATGACCTGGAACCCAAGGAAGTTTTACAGTTGAGCTAAAGATTGCATGGAGTAAACAGTCCAACATTCCTTTGGTCTTCTGTACTTGGAGCCCCTGAGAAGACATATCCAAGCATGTTCAGCGCTCTCCCAGTGTGACTCTAACTCAAGGTAGCATGGTAGTTCCTTCTGGTGCTATTACTGAAAATCTAGATGTGACCCCAAAACGACTGGGACAACTCAACATCAGAAAAAAAACTGCCTGCTTTGTCTCTAGACACTTGTTTGCCCCGCAAAGCACACACCTAGATAGATGTTCAATCCCTTGCAGGCAGAAGCATTGCTTTGTCACCACAAAGTCCTGTGCCTTGGACTTTGCCTGATTTTGTAAGTGGGGTTTTCCCAATTGCAGAAATGAACACATGAATAAGGAAACCAAAACTGAGAGCCTTCTAAGGAAGCACAGGGTGAGGGAGAGGAAGATGGCAAGAGATGAGGAAGGCGTCTATGGTAAGAGCCCTTCTCTGCAAAGCACTTCTGGTTAGTGTGTGAGCTCAAGGTAAGAAAGAGGTGGGGTCTGGAAGCCCCTGGGATGAAACAGCAGGACCTTGGTCCTGTGTCTGGCTGAGTCTCTGACCCTGTCCTGCTGGGAGCTCAGAGCTTTGACCAGCCTCTCAATGGTTCTCACAGGATGAAGGGAGGATCCTAAACCTACTCTGGTTTCCACAAAAATAACACAGAATGGGAAATCCAGAACTAGAGCGAGCGTCACTCACCAGGTCCCCAGTGTTAGGAGGATAGGGGATTAACTATGTATCAGTATTTGGATTCAGGGAGATGACTGGGTCGGTAAAGGCACAAGCTGCCACACCTGACAAGCTGATTTCAACTCCTGAGCTCACATGATGGAGGGAGGGAACCGACTCCTGAAAGTTCACCTTTAGCCTCCATAGGACATGGCTGTATGCCCCCTAAGTAAATGAAATGTAATGAAATATTAAACATGAGGAAGGGTATTCTCTTTTGGGAGCTGGCTTAAGACAGTTTAGGTGAGAGGGGAAAGAAGGTGAACTCTCTCTTCTAACTCTCTAACTACCCAGAGAAAGCCCCATGTTATCTCCAGTTTTGAGCTGTGTCCTCGACTGAGCACTTCCTACATTTACACAAGGAGCATGTGGTGGGCTGCAGCCAACACTTGTCTGAATCAACCCCTGTGCTCCACTGCAAGCATCCTGTGAGGACATTAGGGTCAAAGCAGCATCAGGTCGGCCTGTGTGTGAAGGACCAGAGACCCTGGTAAACCCAGGGGTTATAAAGGAATATTTTGTGAGCCATCAGTGGGAGCACCTGCAGGTGTGCAGAGAATCCAGATGTACAAAGGAGAGATGGGAAAGAGCCTGATCTCAGAGAGCCCAAAGCAGTCGGGAGCACCAGGCTTCCAAGGGGAGCACCAGGCTTCCAAGGGGAGCACTAGGCTTCCAAGGGGAGCACTAGGCTTCCAAGGGGAACAGGCATTGTGGGTCCTTCCCTTGTATGCTGAAGGCTTGAATATAAGCAGTGTCCCAGAGGAAAACCTATGTCTCTGACACAATGCTGCCATATCTGGTCCTCAGACTCAGAGGGGCTCTCTTGAGCCTGGCAGGAGCTCAACTGAGGCTCATCCTGGTGGGCAGAACCTGGACAGGCAAGTGTGCCATTGGCAACAGTATCCTAGGCCAGAAGCTCTTCCTCTCCAGCAGAAGGTTGTGCCTGTCACCAGAGCCTAGGACGTGGGCCTGCTGGCATGTAGAGGTGGTAGACACTCTGACCTCATCAGCTCTGAGGTACCCCGTGCTTGGAGACAGTGTGTTGCTTCGTGCTGTCGGTGTCCATGCCGCACACGCTGTTGGTGGTCACCCAGCTGTGTCATATCACCACATAGAACCTCCAGGCACTGGCCATTGTGAAGTGGGTGCTTGGGGAACAGGCAATGGCATAGTGGTGTTCACGTGCAAGGAGGGAATCGCAGGACTGGAGATTCCCTGCAGTATTACGTGAGCTGCAGGGACAATCACGCTTCTAGGGAGCTGGTAGCCGAGTGCGGGACTGTGTGTGTACTCTGGACAACCCTGCCACAGGCAGTGAGCACAAGACGCAGAAAGAACAATTACCAGGCCTGTTTGTGAGCTTTGTGAGGGAGCTTGGCAGGGGTTGGGGTGGGGTGCTCACTACTCCAGTGAGGTAATGATCACCTCGCCCAGGTGGCAGAGATGGTAGAGGTATGCATACAGAGTTTCCTGCGCACCAGGCTGCCAGCCCAAGCTGTGGGAGTGGCAGAAAACCCCTAGGACCTCTCTGAAATTAGGTGTGGCTGTCCTGTTGGGTCCTCCCTTCCTGCTGTTCTAGTCCCTGCCCTACTGGAATCTACCCAGACCTTCACCAAGATCAGTTCAACCTGACAGACTGCAAACCTACTTTTGACGCATCTGCTGATGATCAGCTAGTGTCTATTTTGCATCTCCGGACTTAAGGATTCTCTTTTCCTCCCTCACCTCACTAGAATCAATCAGCTGGAACTCTCAGCCACACACACCCGCCTTCCAGGGCTTCTGTTTAGTCAATCTGCCCTCTGTTCTTTTCTCTTTTCTGTTGACCTCAGACTGCTTATCACTGTCAGGAAGTTTGCACCTCCTCTCCGGAGGAGAGAGGAGGGGGAGGCTTTTTTTCTCCCATCCTGTCTTCTCCCCACTACATAAGATGGTTTGACCTGTGACACTTTTGCTCAGACTTGATTCTGTTCAACTTAGCCCTTTCGTCTGTGGGAAACATAAGCCACCAACACCATCTGTGAAGACAATGTAGTTGAAAAGTAATAAACAGGAACTGTGTGTGGCTGAGGGGAGAAGTGTGTTTTGCTAATAATAGCTAAATGTTTACATCCTTCATTTATTGGGTAAATGCCATGACCATTGTCAGAAATGGTAGGGAAACATGTAAGAACGGAGGCCACCAGAGTGTCTTATAAACATCATCCTGCCTCTTGTGAGAAACGAGACCTGAGGCACATTAATGCTTTGGTCTTAGGGATGCGACAGTGAGACAGTGGGAGAGACCAGGCTCATGGTGTCAGGACAAAGGTGGTGATGGAAGGAAACGCAGGAGTCTTTCCTGAAATGGTGACAATTGTATTTGAAGTAGTAAAGGAGGACTCACAATCAAGTGGCCTTGAGATTCTTCTAGATGGATGTTTTTCATCTTGTGGGCTGTGACCATTGGAAATCACACATTTCCGACGGTTAGGAACCTCCAACCTATACATTCATGTTTGTTGCTACTTCATACCTGTAATTTTGCTACTGAGCTGAGCTGTGTTTCAGTTCCTAAGACCATTGTAAATAATATGTTTCAGGCTGACCGTGACCCACAGGTTGCAAACTGCTGTTCTAGATTCTTCTTGCTTGTACATTCACAGGTTGTGCCAGCACTGGACCCTCTCCTCCCTTTTAAGGATTTAGCCAATTTTCAAAGCCCGTTTAAGCTATAAAGGCCAGAGTCTTCAGGATTTCTTTCTCAGGGCAGGAAGAGAGAGACATGAAGCCAAAGGTAATTCTGTGAGGAAGGAGAAGAGGATCCCAGTGTAAAGAATGAACACATGCCTCTTGTGTCAGCACAACAGACACTGGCGCACCATTACCTCCTCCCACTCCTTGTTCAGGAGAGGTCTGTACTGTATGGACGCTCTGCAGCATAGAACATGACCCATTCATCCATTTCATCCAGTATTTCAGCATCAGCACCTCTGACACTGAAGATCAGGTGGGGTTCTGCTATAGAGGACCATTATGTGCATTGTCCAATGCACTCTATGAGATAACTCTATTCCTGAGACCTACCCTCTGTAAGTCAGGAGCATCACAGCAGAAACATCTCCAGGAAAGGCTTAATGCCCCCTGCAGAGCAATCCATCCTGCACTCCCATTGGGAAAGCCACTGCATTACAGTAGTGACATCATATTGAAGAGGTAGGCTGGACACTAGATGATCAGCATTCTGATGCTTCAGAGAGTGTAAGAGCAACTCAGACTGACAGCTCAAAGGGGAACCTTAGTAAGGAGGGGTGCTACTTACTGAGATGCAGGAGACATAAAACAGTGACCTCTGTGTGCCACTGTGTCCCCAGCAGGAAGATTATCTTGAGACCCAAGAAACATCAAAAGAGTCACACCCACTATCATTGTCAGTTATCATTGTAATTTGTGCCTCCGGGCTCCAAGCTCTGTGGGCTAGATTTTCCAGCTGTAACAAAGTTGTCTGTGATGATTAATATTGATCAGAATCTAGAATCACGCAGAGACAAAACTCTTGGTATAATGGTGAGGGAGTTTCTAAACTAGGATGAGGTGAGAAAGAACCACTGCAACTCTGGGTCACAGAGGGCTCAGACTGAACAAAAAGGAGAAAGTGATCTGAGTACCACAGTTCATCAGCCTTTGCTTCCTAATCGTGGTCAAGATGTGGCCGGTTGCCTCCTATTCCTACCACAATGCCTGCTCTAATAATAGCAGAGAGAGTGCACGTTCAAACTATGAATCAGAATAAGTTCTTCCTTCCCTCCCCTCTCCCCTTCCTTCCTTAATTTATTGCTATTATGTGTTTGATCACAGCAAAGGAAAGAACTAATACAGCCCCATTGAACAGTGAGCTACATCTGCCACCTGGACACGGTGGCTTCCTTGTGTTCACAAACAAGCAGGAATGAGGAGAAACCTCACCCTGGTGGGGTCAACCAGCTCTGAACAGTGAGAGGAAGTCATGAAGCTGTGGTACAAGAAGCACAGAGGAACATATGAGGTTTTCTATCCCAGGACCAACTAACTGTCCTGGGAATGAGGAAGAGCAGCCACCTCAGCCACCTTAGCCTTAGGAGGATTATAGTTGTCATCCCCTTGTAAACCTGCAACTCTCCTGTCTCTTCCCATGTGCTTTCTCAGAACAACTGCCACAACAGCTGTCACCCACTCAGAAATAGACCTAAAGACATTCTGTAGTGTATGTTAGATCCTACAATAAGAGTACACCACAGTGCCTATCCTGTGCATCCCTCCCCATGCCCAGGTCCTAGTGTCACCTCTTCAGCCTGAGGAAGCTGTCAGGGATGCAGCTACTGCACTCACACAAAAGGGAATCTTAGAGAAGAGTCACAGCCATCAATCATCCTGGCCTGAATCCTCCCGATCCTGCTTCTAAGATGGTTCCCATTCAGTTTTCCTTGGCGTGATAAAATGTCTAGGACATACAACCCTAGAGCTGGCAAAGGCCTGTCATACAAATTGTTTAAAAGACCCTTGGGCACCAGAAATGTGAAAAGGCTCACCTTAGTCAAAATGCATAAACATTTCAGTGTCCTCTTTATAAAATTAGGCTCTTTCCCTAAATCAGAAAAATTGTCATCAGAAGGAAAATGTAAAGTCATAGTCCAGTTCATCTTTATTATCTGATTCAACTCATATTTATACGCACATTTTCTAGAAGTTAGTGTGTTAAGAAGTATGTAGCATTCAATGGTAGTTGGGTTACTTCTTGGAAAGGATAAAGTATAATATCAAAAACATATAAATTCTCAGACTTCATATCAGTAGGTTGATCTTGAAGGTAGCTAAACACATATGTTATAGATCTTATCCTCAAAGTATACATGAAAATGGCTGATGTTTAAAATTTCTGGCCCTTAGTACACCTTAGAGAAGACTTCATATTCTTCATCTGACTGTAAGCAACTTCCAGTAGGTCTTCTCAACCATGCACAGAACACCACGATAGATTTCATATACCCGTGAAGCTGGACACAAAGAATGAAGTTGGAATGTTGAGGATCACAACTACCTTTGCCGTGCTGGGCCTTGGGAACAGTGACAATCCTCACTCTACCCAACTTACACTGGTGAAGTGGTGAAGTTGACCCTTAATATATGTAAAACATTTCCAATATTCTCTACCATATTCTCTTTGTCTTCTAATTCCCTTCTGCCTGGCCTAACTCAACAATTTATCTACCCAAATATCTACACCCATCATGAGATGCATTTATTCCTCAGCCTTTGAGAGGACTTACCACACTAGTCCTCCCACTTCTCATCCCCCCTACCTCTGTCTGATGGCATCCCTTAATTGTCCCAGGCCTTAAAAGTGCTCACTTGAGCTTATTTAAATGGCATAGTAATTTGGTCTATTTTTGATTTTATTTGATTCATCCTTGAATTTGAATGCTCATCATGGTTCTTTTTGAGACCATTGGCTATTATCAACAGATCTTTCACCTGGGTCTCCTGGTCATCACCAGTTTCTTTATTATTAAAAGCACAAACTCGGCCCTTGCACTTTCTAAGTATTCTTTTAAGGGCTTTGTTCTTTGTGTTGTTAGTATAATCCTGAATGTTCCCATCCCCTAGGTCTTCCTTCCGTGTAAACAGCACAATCATATTTTTCATAATGTTTTCCTCAAAACTGGCCTCCAGTTGCTCCACCACTGTCTCATCTTCCTGGGTGAACCGTCCCAACTGGAGTACCAGGACAAAAATCTTCATGCCTTCTTCACAGAGAAGCAACCAGCGCTTGGTCTCCTCCTTTAACCTGGATGGTTCCTTTTCAGTACCATACATCTGGATGAATGATGGAGTGTCCACAACCACAATATCCTGCCCGTTCAGTGTCCTCTTGCCACTCTGGCCTCTACTGGTGACTGGCTGAGCTCTGAGCTGAGAGAAGAAGGCAGGTCTCCCCAGGATAGTGTTCCCAGTTGCACTTTTTCCAGCCCCACTCCTTCCCAAGAGGATGATGTTTAAGAGTTCTGTTGCAGAGGAAATTGGGAAGGACTCATGACTATGGGATGATACAGGTTCACTTTTCCAAGTTATTCAGAGCACTAGTTTCCTCAATAAGTTCACAGGATATCATCCAGCAGGTCTACCCCACACATGAGACTGGCTTCCCAGCTCGTATGGTCTAGGAACTCAACAGAGGGACTTAGACAATCCTCTGCCCAGTGCTCATCTATGAACATAACATATCTCCTATCTCCGAATCTACTCTACTCCTTTCTCCAGGGTCTCTTCTTAATTCCTGGTACCTAAGAGGAATAATGGCCTCTTATCTTTGCTGGCTCTACTCCATACACTTCGTTTCTATCTTCTGTTCCTTCTGTGACTAAGTCTCCCTATTGCTAACTCCTGATAGCCATAATGTCTTTGCAAGAGGTCTTCGAAGTATTTGAAAGTCAAGTCTATACAATTGGGTTTTCAGGAAAAAGTAATCACATATTCTATCAATAGATTGTCAGTTGTGTTGGTTGCCTTATACTAAAATTCATTTAAAGTATGATGAGGCTTACTGTGTCTTTTACTAATGAGCTGAAGTAGCTTCCTGGTTAAAATAAATGCCCAATAACACTGTTCTTCATGGTTTTGATGATGGAGGAAAAGTTTCCCTATAAATGGCACTTGCAGGTGCAGAGAGATCTGATTGCATTTACTCTTTTGGTGTTCCTATTGCCTTTTCACTTAACCATGTTTCTTCCCAGTGGTCCTCCATCACGAATTCCTTGTCAAGTCACTATTGTCTACCTTAAGCCAAAGAGGTTGGAAATCTCGTCTTGCCCTTCCTTCCAGGAACAACTAATGTGCTACTCGTGCTGAACCCAGCCTCAGAGTTTTGCCTAAAGGTTTAAAATAGACCAATGATCTGAACCAACATATGCACATGCACACGCACGCGTGTACACACACACACACACACACACACACACACACTCTCAAACGTCATGTACTCCAATCTCTACTTCTGTACTTATAGAAAAGATTATGCTCCCAACCCTCTCTGAAATCTGATCCTTCCTGCAATTTGAAGGCCTATTTCCATCAAGAGACATGCTCAGCCATTCCTATTTCTTTCTTAAAGTTGCTAATGTATTCTCTGGGAGTCTCTCTTTCCTCCTGGCCATCCAAACCCTACCTATTTCCTAAACCCTGTTTCAAATTGAGTTTCTGGAGATGCTTTCTCCCTGCCTTCCCACTTCCCTACACTTCTTTAGCTGGCCCAGAGCCTGGCCCTCCTTGGGGAATGTGAAAGGGCAACAAACAGTGATACCCACTTGAAGTACTGATCTTCCTGCATCAGAACATCTGAGTCAGAAGAGAACAGATGAGTAGAAATGGGAAAGATCTCAGATGAGGTCAATAGGGAATACTGAAAAAACGAGCAGTCCCTTCTCCACAGGAAAGAGCTGGGATCACATCATTGAGTGTCACATACTGCCATCTACCACAAGCATGCAGGCTCTGTCCTTGTCATGTCTTACCTCCTAACTCTCTTGCTCTAGTTTCTTCTTTTACTTTCTTAGTACATGTATATAAGGGTGTTCATGTGTGTTCAAATGAACATGTGTGTGCAGGTATACATATATGTGTATGGTATGCATGGAGATTCTGGAGAACAACCTCAGCTGTCATTCCTCAGCCATAGTCTAAGTTGGTTTTTGAGACAGTCTCTCACTGGGAACTTGCTAAATAGGTAAGGATGGATGGCCAGGAAGTCTCAGAGACCCATCTGTTGCTGCCTCCCCAGCCCTGAGAATTCAGTATTCACCACCATGCCTGGCTTTTCTGATGCGGGTTCTGGGGATTGAACTCAGGTCTTATGCTTATAAGGCACATGAGTCATCACCTAAGCCCTGCCTATACTTTCTTACAGTTTCCCATCTCCAAAGCAGTAAAGAACAAATAACCCAGAGGGAGTTCTATGTTAAGAGAAAAGAAAAGCAAGTCAATGACCCGAAATTGTCATCACAGAGCTGAGTGCTAAGTCCCAACAACAGCAGACTGCAAAAGCAAGAAGACTGGGAGAGGTTCCCATGCAGGAGAGGTGAGGTAGGGGTCAGGAAGAAATTGAAAGCTAGTTCTAAGAGTGTACATTTAAAAAAACTCATAACTTTAGGACATATTTGAAGACAAGACCATTGTATACACCTGCTGGCTGATTTTGAGACAGAGACAGGGTCACATACAATCCAGGCAGGCCTTGAACTCACTAGTCAGTCAATGAACTTGAACTTCTGGTCCTTCTGACTCTACTTCCCAAGTCTTGGGGCTACAACTATACATCACCATGCTCAATTGTTGACCTACTGGGGAGCAACCTTAGTGCATGCTGGGTAAGCACTGTACTGAGCTACAGCCCAGCCTGGACCTTTACTCACACTCTCTGTATCCTTCAGAAAGCAATAGCTCTGGGTCATGCTTTATATCGCAAGCACTGGATACAAAACCATCTCCTATGCTCAGACATACCTTTCTCTCTGGTGACACAAGGCTTGTTGCCGTTCCCCTGCACCATGTTCTCGATTTGGTCCAGTAGTTTGCCCGCCTGGCTCTGCTCCTCCTCCACAGTTGCCCTGTAGTTGAAGAGTGTGTATCTTCCTTCAAATTTCTGGATGAGTTTATCATTTTCCCTTATAAACGTATCTAGCTCCTGATCCTCAAAATCTTCTTTCCTGGTAAAGAGAATAATTGTAAACTTGGTGAATTTTTCTCCAAAAATACGTTTGATGATGCTGAACACATCGTCATCACTCTTTAAAGAAGAACCCAGTGGTGTCACCAGCAGAAAGGCATGGGGTCCTGGGAAAGTGTGGTTCTTGACATCCGACTCATCAAGCTTCCACGACGAGATCTCCGGAGAATCAATAATCACGACTTTCTTCCCATTCCAGACCCTGCTGTGGGATGCCAAGGCCTTGGTGACCTGCTGCTTCTCACTAAATCGAGTCTTAAAAACCCGTTTCCCCAGAATGCTGTTTCCTGCTGCACTTTTCCCAACACCACGCTTCCCCATGAGAAGGACCTTCAGCTCTGGCATTTCTATATCACAATCAGGTCCTGTGATCTGAGACTGCCTCTTCCTTGAACCTATGAGACAAGAAAAAATAGAAATAGGTCCAGCATCTCCTCCTGCAGTTGAATACAGTTGTGAACAGTTGTGAAAGGCCTCATCCCTCTGATGGAGCAGGACTCTAATCTCAGGCAGAATCCAGCCATCCGGGTAGGAACCATGAAAAGCAGGAATGAACTAAGAAGAATACAGGAAGCCCAGGATTTTCCAGGAGAGTGACTATGCTACACTGAGCTTCCTCTGACCCCCATCCTTTAAAGGTATTATAGCATGAGGTCATTGGCTAAGTCAGGGGCTGTGACATTCTGATTATAAAGTGCCCCTTAATCTTATACTCACACAATAAAATACTCAGTTGTTGGTTTGGTTTTTTTTTTAAACATGTATGAAACTCAAAACCATGCTGAATGTAAGAAATCAGACGTAAAACCTACATTCTATATGATTTCATTATCTGAAGTTCAGAACAGGACACACTATATTCATAGGAGTCTGGGGAGTGGTTGTCTATCAGAGGAGGCTGTAAGAACTGCTGTTCTTCACAGAGGAGAGACCGTTACTTATGTATTAACTTTCTAGTAACATAACATGCTTGACTACTCATGTTTATTCTTGCATTGCTGAGAATAGAATAACTAGCCTAGACATCCATCAACAGATAAATGAAGAAAATGTGACATAGAGTCTAGGGAGATAGCTAAAGGACTTGCCTCACAAGCATGAGGGTTCTAGTTCATTGCCCAGAACCCACGAAAAAATTGAAAATTTAAGTGTGATGGTGCACAATTGTAATTCCAGCACTGAGGAGGCAAAACCAGATAGATACCTAGGGCACTTTGGCTAGATAAGTAGTCTACAGGTGAGTTCCAGACCAGGAAGAGATCCTGTCTCAATAAAAAAAATTGCATGGTGCTTAAGGTGATATACAAGGTTGTCCTCTGATCTGCACATTTACACACATGCACAAACATGTTCACCAACAGACTGCACCACACTACGGAGACCTCTGCTGATCTATGGTCATTGCTCCAAGATCTCCCAAGAAATGGTAAAAACTCAGATATGCATCAAGTAATGACAGGAAAATGAAAATGTGGCACACGTACACAACGTTGGCATGGTGTTCTGGTGGAAGCAGGGAGCTGGGGAGGGGAATGAGGGCAGGGTCCCCTGTGGGGACAGGTGTGACAGAACATAGGTCAAAGGGAAGTAAATAAGAGTAGAGAGATCTAAGGAGGGAAGGGATGTGTACATTGAGGAAGCGAGGGGATACAAAAAGAATTAGCCAAGGCAAAAGGGCTTCAGAAAAACCTTATAGAAACCTACAGTCTTACAAACTCCTCCTAAGAAAACACAAAAGGAAAAACCCATTATTTTCCACTTGTTGTTTCTTTGAAAGGAGGGCTCCTTCAGTATAGGAGAGCCCATATAGACAGAAGCAGGTACTTGGAAAGAGGGCAGCGACCTAGAGATGTTGTCTCTTTCTCGCCTGATCATCACTGTCACGTGATAGATTACAGCAAATCCAGACCATGACCATATGCAGCATGTCTGATGCAAACCAAGTTGAGACTCCCAAAACATCCTCTACTGACTGCAAGGTCAACAGTGGCCTCTCTCTAACCTTACATCCTGAGGCCAAAAATCATTAAGTTCCTGGCCTTAGACTTACCCCCATTGCTTACTAGCATCCAATCTGAAATGAGCCTGACTTCCTCAGAACCACCTAAAGTAAGCCCAGTCCCAATGAGCATCCTCTGAGCATTCTCTCCCACCCCCTGACCTGAGGTGCTGTCGCTGTCCTAGGTCAGTTAGACTGGTTTTTCTTAGTCACATGCATGTTCCTGAGGGTTTGTACTAAAGGGTATTGGCTGAATTTTGAGTCCCAAGGCCTGTAAAACTCAGTACATTGATGAAACGCCTTCATTCCATAATTTTTATAAAAAAAAAAAAAGAATGCCTTCCCTGGCTACTATTGTGCCTGCCAAGATATTACAAACTGGACATGTGATATACATGATATACATATCACTTTAAATACTTTGGGCACTGAAGTATATGTATGTTATTTCCTAGCATTGTCAGTTACAATTGTTATTATTACTACTAAACGTCATAAGTTATTTTTTTATTATTATCTTGTTGTACTTTAAGAGGAAAAGGGCCTTGTCTGTTCGATTCACTGTGAGAGTTTCAGTTCTTACACAGGGCTGACCCAGAAATAAGCTAAAATGAATCTGTGACTTCATAGGCTGGTATGTCCTCACTACAGACATTCTAGTTACTATTGAATAGTGACCCATGTTGCTACACAGAACACACAACTAATGGAAGTCAGTACAAAGATGCTGTGAGCTAATGCCATCCATGAGGAGTGTTTCCTTGTCATGAAGTAGATATTTCTGGTTTCTTTGGAGACTCGGTTGTGTCATGTGATGTTTTTCTGGGAACTATCTTATGAGAGGATGTTTTTCCTGATGCATACATGTAAGAGGATGTATTGCTAAGAACAGACACATGGTGTTTTTCTCGAGGCAACCTGGGAAAAGGGCATGTGATGTTATGCTAGAGGGGACACTTGAGAGAACTCATGATGTCTGGAAAGGATATAAAAATAACCCAATGGACAGTGGATGATGCTGAGTGGTATTGGTGTGCCTTGCCATTCTTTACTGGTCATCCTTGGGCTTTGCTGACACTGGAATTTGCTGATGATGGTGGGTGGTATTGGTATGCCTGACCATTCTTTGTTGGGCTTTCATAGAGAGAAATGCACCGAAAACATCTTCTGGTGGTTCTGGTGGGTTCTTGCTGCTTCCTCAGATTCTAGCCTATGGGCAAAGCCTTGCTGTTTCTTCTGGATTGACCTGCCTTAGCTGATTCATGAATAGTGTTTGTGAGTCCTATCATTGCTGATTTGTGAACAGTGTTTGTGAGATCTGCCATTGCTGATCCGTGTTGGTGTTTTGCTAGAGGACCGGACTGTTGATATACTGACAACAAAGATTGGACTCACCCCCAAAGAACTATTTCTAAACAGGTTTAGTTGCCCTGTGTCCTAATAACTTTTCTTTTCCACTACCTCTGGTGGATGGTGTGCTAAAGGGGAGGTTGAATGTTTATTAAAGTAGGTTGGAAAAAATTTATACCTACATAGTCCTCATCAGGAATACTAGACTCATGTCCAAGAAGAAGAAACAGAGTTAGGCGGAAAGCCATGGAAAGCAAGGCTGGTTCCACAGAACAACGGAAGAGGCCGGGGACACTTGCAGTGTGCAGCACCTTGACTACTGACTACTACTGCTGTACTGACTCACACATGTCAGGGATCCTCTGGGAACAGGTATGGATACCCACAGAGAATGGGTCTCCATGCATATTTGGTTTCTTATCTGTTCGCTTTTCCACTTTTCTTTGGATGGGCAAAGCATTAGAAGAATGCAGACATGAGTCTAAATGTTTAGGTGATCAACTTACCACACAGACTTTCTCCTTCAAATATCACTCCATTTCCACAACCCTAGAAAATAAAGGGGAGGATGACACACACACATGCCTAAAGAAGGCCATCATTTCACACAGTGACAGATGGAGAAAATCGGAGACAGAATATCTGCTGATGAGGAAGCGGTCATAGTAAGGTCACCGTCCTCGATTTCCTTCATGCACCTGTCCAACTTTCAACCTCACTGACTCTTTTGGGCAGGTTCCTAGAGATGGAGGCATTTCCAGCACCCCATTATTCCCTTGCTGCTCCTCAGGATGGGGACAGAGGCTCTGACATGAAGTTAAATTGAGAATACCTCACAAGGTATGGAAAATCAAGCACATAACCAACATGAAAACAACACCTTTCAGTCTTGACAATGGACTGTGCCTAGAAACTTCCTAGGCCCGTGGTATAACTGTTAACACTCACACTAACCAGAAGAACCAGCCTCTGCTTTCCTACCTGTTCCCGCCTAACATCTTTAATGCATTTGATTCTCTTTCCCTCCCTTTTCCTTCTTCTCCCTTCTCTCTCCCTCTCTCTCTCTCATGTTTCAATATAAATATTCTATGCATAATATAAAATTAATAATCTTCCATATCTAGCTCACATCCTCTCAGTGATGGGTCTTTGGGTTATTTCTGGTTTTTCTATTTCAAAATACACTGTGGTAATCATACAAGATAGTCTATTGATTTAGGGTTATCTTCCTCCCACCAGTCCTACCTGGACTCTACTGTTTTCCATTTTTAAGGGCTCAAAATACAGCCCAGGGTGTTCCATCATCAAAAGCTCAATTGCATCAAGAAGCTTGGACACCTGCAGTTTCTGCTGGTTCTCGTCTGCCTTGTTGTTGAAAGTACAGCATCGTTGACTTCCAACGTTTTCAATCAATTCCTTCAGAGACTTCTTGCTTTCGATGTAGTTCTGCAGCGAGTCTTCACCCAGCTCATCTTCCCGAGTGAAGACCACAATCATGTGCCTGTATGCTTTAGGGCCAAACTCATCCTGGATGCCCTCAATGATCTCCCTGTCCTCCTCTGTATAGTGACCAATGGGAGTGACCAGGAGCAGCACATGGGGACCATCAGCTAAGAGCTCCGAGCACTGCTGCAGGTTCTGCTGCCTAACGTCTGCACAGCTCAGTGAGGAGAAAAGATCCGGGGTATCGATGATAGTGGCCTGCTTTCCTCTTACTGTCACACGCTCACTCTGGCACCTTTTGGTTACCATGCAATTACTGAACTTGGACTGGAACACGACTTTCCCCAGAATGGTGTTCCCTGTGGCGCTTTTGCCTGCACCCTGTTTCCCCAGCAGGAGGAGCCGCAGTGTGGATGTTCCCTGTCTCTGCTCGAAGTTGTCCTCCTGACTCCGACTGGCACTGTTGAGACAAGAGCAACACATGAATGCTCCACCCACAGCAAGAAGAGAGAGGACAAGAGGAAAGTTGTCCTCCTTGTTCCTGAGAATTTAGACTACTTGGTTGGGAGGCGTCTCAGCTGTAAGGTCTTGCTTCACAAATGTGAGGCTCCCAAGCTCAAAGTAGCAGGTGCTTGTAATCACAGAGCAGCAGAGACAGGCGGTCACCCTGACGTCAGTAGCCAGCTCGTCTAGCTTGCAGTAGGGATTGAACCAAGGGCTTCGTGCTTTCTAGACAAGCTAAGTCTCATGTCCAGCCCATGTGGGGCTGATTATGGTCCTGATTATAAAACTTGGTATTTACTCTAGAGGGCTCGGGGTTAGAAAATTTTAAGGCAGAACACAAAATCTCCATAAGCTCATCTCAGAAGTGGTCAATGCTAAACGTGTGCTTGCTTCATATTAAAAAGCTGGGACAATATGTTAAGACCTTAGAAGTTATTGGGATGAAATGGGCATAGTCTGTATGTAATTCAAACTCAAATTTGAGGTCTAGGGGTAGAGTTTTATGATTTTAATGCATCCCCAAAAGTTGGGAACTTCATCCAACAGTCAGCAGTGTCGGGAGAAGAGACCTAAGGGATGCTAAGGGCATGAAGCTTCTGTCAGCACAGCACTCACAAGGAGATTGATATCATCCAATAGGAGTGTATTACAGAGTCTGAGGAAAATGACCCAGTAGTTACGAGCACTTGCTGTTCTTATAGAGGGCCTGGGTTCAGTTCCCAGCACCCACATGTTCGTTCACAACCATCTGCAACTCCAGTGCTAGAGCATCTGATTCCCTCTTTAGCATCTGCAGGCACTTCATGCATGTGTTGCATACACTTTTTTTAAAGTAAATAAATTTTTTAAAGTGAGTCTGTACCCCTCCCGCTGCCTCCTATGTACCCACATTTCCCTTCTCCTTCTCATCATAGTACAAGAATGTGAAGGCCTTTGCTAGGCGTGGACCCCTTGATCTTAAATTTCCCAGCCTCAGATATTTGATGACATGAGTAAATAATGCACCGGGCCATCAAGTAGATGGACAGCTAGCACGCCATCCTTGTGGAAATGTTAATTAGTGACTAGAAGTGGTTAGAAGGCTAATCTGGTTTCACGTCCTCACTACAGTCACACCACCTTCTCACTCCAGGCCAAAATCTGTGACCTCAGGGTGAGTTCTCTGCAACCAGTTGACATAGCAAAGGAAGACCTGTTTTGGCAGACAGTTCTGTATGACATGTGGGCACCACCAACAGAGGACAGCTCCCTCACTGTGGCCCAGTCTTGGGCATCTCTTGAGGACATGTTGGAAGACTATTCTCCCCATAGGCAGAACTTTGAGCAATGCACCTTGTTCAATTACACTAAAAGGAGAAGTGGTAAGATATGCAACTATTACCAACCCATGGGCTCCAGCCAACAATTTGGCTGGATGGTATGGATTTGGAAACAGCATAGCTGAGAAATCAGTGCTAAGTTGGTCTGGAAGAGGTGTGTGGAAGGACCGCAGGGAAGACAACCAGGAGAATTTCTGAATGCTCATCAAAAACTGACCTCAGCAAAGGAAGAGCTTGATCATAAAGTTGATAGGATGACCCATTCCTCTTCCCCAATCACCCAATCATAACCCAATAGGCTCATCACAGTGGCCACAGTAACAGGAAGAAAGACTATATACATGGACCTGGTAATATCAAAGTATACAGTACCATCTCTCTATAGCCAAGATTCACGGGTAGAAATCAAGTGGGAATGACACCACTTGACATCAGCAAAATTTTGCTTCCAGTCTCCAAGACCTTACACTCTGTTAGCACAGAGGTTTTGGTCACAGAGAGCAGAATGTTTCCACCAGAAGACAATTATCACCCTATACTGGCAGTTAAGTACGTAAGTCTGTAAGTCCCTATCTGTCTTCCCCGGATGCCACCCAAGGGTACTATGAGTTCAACCATTGGAAGGAGCTTCTGTGATACAGGGATTCATCCTACATCAAGGTGCAAGTGGTCACAGAGAAAAGAGATTGAGGATGCCCCCAGAGTCCAGCAGGGGAAGAAATTTAGTCCTAGGCAGTGAGTCAGTCAGCATAAAAAAAAAAAAAAAAGGATGGGAGTTAACAGGCAAGGGCCAGTTTTAGAAGAGAGAATACAGGACATAGACACTGCCATCTGCTTCTCCAGGAGACCAACAGTCCCAATAACACCCGATGACTTCCTCCTGGGAGTCCAGTTTCTGAGACACTCCCTGCTGGATCTTGAACCTCCCCATCTGCCACACTTCTGTCCTCTTCTTCCCCCTTAGGTGTGAAGCCCTCCCCCACAGACCTCCTGGCAGGCAGCTGCTCCACATTCTTTCTTAGGAAGAGTACTGTACATCCCACTGGATCTGGTTGGAGTGGCATGATTCCAGCCAGGGAAAAACCTTTCTGGGGCTCTTGAAATCCAACCCAAAACAGGGCAGACTGCCTTCCATGGTCTAAACTCATCACCCCCCTAAGCTACAATAACACACACACACACACACACACACACACACACACACACACCTGAAACATACCTTGGTCTTTCCCCCTGTCCTATTGATGTTTCACAGCTTCTGTGCTCTGCCTGGCTTCCTGCAGCTGGTCCTTGATGGGATGAAGTCGCCATCTCTACCCTCAGGTCAGTGGAAGCAAGTCCTAAAGAGGACCAGGAGCCACACAAGAAGAATTAAAGATTTACCAGGTCACCCCAGTCTCCCTAGCAGGAGGATTTTTCCAAATGTTTCCAGGAAGAGAGAGGTTTCTAGAAGCAAGTCTTACATCAGTAGAGCCTGCGAAGGAGCTCAGAACACACAGGATGAACACGGAAGGGGCTTAGGGAGGGGCCAGCGTGAACACACAGGCACAAATTTTCTGGAGATGCCCTTGGGAGCCACCATGTGGCAGAAGGCTGTGGGAGCGCAGCCATTCACTCCGATGAAGATAGAAGATGGTAGCAGAAAGGCCAGCTTGGGTCTTGTCCTAGTAAGCTTCAGCTATGAACAAGACACAGATCTAGAGTCATCTGGGAAGAGAAAACCACAACTGAATGATTGCCTATAACAGACTGGCCTGTGGCCATGTCTGAGAAGCATTTTCTTAGTTGCTGATTTATATTAGAGTTCACTATGGTGGCCTGTGTCATCCCTCGGCAGGTGGCCTAAGCTGTGTCAGAAAGGTAGCTGAGCAAGCTGGGGGGGGGGGGGAGGAGGAAACAGCATTCCTCACCAGCTCAGCTTTAGCTCCTGTCTCCAGGTTTGAGCTCTTGCCCTGGCCTCTCTCCTGCAGTTATAACTTGCAGACTGAAATCAACCTTTTCCTTCTCAAGTTGCTTTTGGTCTTGGTGTTTATCGCTGTAACAGAAAAGCAAACTAGAACAGGTCTATTCTTTTGCAAATACCAAAATCAGAAATTTTGGATGAAGTCAGTTTGGGAGTAAATCCCAGCAGACTTTCCTCTTGGCTCGTCCCCACCACCTCCTCACTCAGCCTGGACTGCTCACAAGATGCAGGTAAAACTACAAAGAGATCATTTGCTTTCTCCCAGAGTAAAGTTCTCCCTCAAAGTGCTCCCTCACAAACACGTCAAAGCTTCCCCCAGCTAGCAGAACACAGAAATGTTTGAACCTGAGTGTTTTCAAGGGACTCACAGAACTCACTATATCCCAGCAACCCAATCTGATCCGTACTTCCTAAGCAAGGGGCACACTGAGAACAACATGGTTTCCTTGTTAGAAATCTAAAGTGAGCCATGCTTATTCTATAAGGATCCTGAAGGATTTGGGGAACAGGGGACATACAGACTCATACATTGGCAAAGAAAAATGCCCTACCCCCCACCCCACATCCACTTACCTCACCTTAATAAAGTCCACTCTAAGAACAGTCCCCACCTCCCCTGGGCACCAGGTCAATGCATAGAAAACCATCTCATTAAAATGGTGAGGTGAGCCAGGCGGTGGTGGCGCACGCCTTTAATCCCAGAACTTGGGAGGCAGAGGCAGGCGGATTTCTGAGTTCGAGAGTTCAAGGCTAGCCTGGTCTACAGAGTGAGTTCCAGGACAGCCACGGCTATACAGAGAAACCCTGTCTCGAAAAACCAAACTAAAAAAATAAAAAAAATAAAATAAAGATAAAATAAATAAAATAAAATGGTGAGGTGAAAACTGTAGACTAGCAATGCAGGCGCCTGTGAGGGCGGAGCTAAGGGCTAGCAAGCTCCTGCCGCTCCAGAACTGAGAAACCATAGACTTGGGGTGTGTCGGGGGGCAGGGATCTTGAGTGCAATAATAAGCTTTGGAGGAGCGCTTAAAGTGAAAATAAAGCTTCACACAACTTCCTCGTGATTTAGCAGGTCGACGATTTGCCGAGCTGGTCTTTGTGCAGAGTGATCTTTCCCCAAGGGTTGATTTTGTTCTGAGTCCTTTCTAGATCAGCTCTAAGGAAGGATGGGGTCTCCTGCCCTCTAGCGGCCATGTGTAATGTCACGTGGAGCCTGCAAGGGCCCTGCTGACTCTCCCAGCTCTCAGTAGGAACAGGGCAGAGAGGGACTATAAACTAACAGAAATTGCATAGGGGGAAAGATGTGGTCGTGCAAGGAAGACTCTGCGGTGGCCGTGAACTGTGTTAGACACGGAGGCTAATCTTTGAGTCACGCACTTTAATCCCAGTACTTGGGAGGCAGAGGCAGGTCTCTGTGAAATTCAGGCCAGCCGGAGCTATATAGTGAAACTGTCTCCAAAAACAAACAAACCGAAAACACAAACAAAAAAGGAGGAGAAGAAGCATTTGCAAGGATCCCACAGTCTCAGGTCAGGGAAGCTGCCCAGCTTGCCACAGTGAAACTACCTATGGGATGTAAGCACAGTGATATGCTGGCTAGCCCTGGGAGCGAGAATATGCTGTACACCCTGTGAAGTGCAAAACAAACCTTCACTCTAGTGTTTGTGGTGGTTGTTGGGACAGCAAATCTCTGGCTGGGGTAGCTCTCTTGTGAAATCCAAGGGTAGATGGACTGCAATTCCAGGCCACCATTGCATATTAATGTACGAGCTAAGAAGTCCCTTGTCAGCTCCTTGTGGAAAACCCCACTTCCCTTCTGCAGTTGACAGACACTAACTGAGGCTACATTTGGTGGAACCTATGAACGAGGAGGAGGAGGATAACCCACTGTAATCTGGAAGGGTAAGAAGCTACCTTTGATTCTAGGGGGTCCTTGCATTTGGTGTGTGGCATGAAGACATCCAGGGAAAGTTTTCTGGAGTGCGGAGAAGACTGTCTTTTCTTCCTCCTCCTGTTCCTATCCTGGCACTCAGTGCTACCCTTGAGAATGGGCTGGAGCAGAGTGCGTGGCTCTGATGTTTGCCCTGCCAGTTTTCTTCCTGCCAGGCTTTCTTATGTAAAGGACCTACCAGAAGTAAGGTTTTACTTTCTCCAGAGTGGCGAGTCCTCCTTTCTCTCACACCTGATTGATGGCGAGTTTGGGTTCACGAGCATCTCTTCTAGGTCAGTTCAGCATAACCAACCAGACAGCTTTAAGTGAAGACTGAGACCACTGCATCCCCACGGACAGGGAAGCTTTCTTCCCTTGGGGGAACCCAGAAAAAGATACAACTTGAGTTACTGGGGTAACGTTGGCTCTTCTTTTCCTCCAAGAGCCAGCCTTCAGGGTAAATGTTGGCCTCTGGTCGATTCCCTTTAACCCATCCCTAGAACTGGTCTATGTTTAGTCTCCAGTCTCTGACCTTAAAATACCACCAAGCCCCTCCTGCAGTGTAAGTGAGCCTCATCTCTAGTTAACACTAACCAGTTCACTTCACTAACCTACCTGTCAATAACTAACTTTACTTTGAACCCTTTGCCTTCACTCAGCTGTTCAGAATACTTAGCTAAAGCTCTGTGTTGTCAAGGTACAAATTTTCTATCTTGATTCTATGAAGTGTAAACACTTATTAAATGTAGCCAACTTGTATGTACTTTGAGTTCCTTCTTACAAGGTTCAATATTGTTCATCCCATGTAATTGCGTAGGTGTCATTTGTGTGCAGGTGCAGTTGGTAGCCTGTATCTGTGACTGACTTGGATTTTAAATATCTATTTTACTTAGCAGGTGGGAAGCACACATGAATATTGAGATCAGAAGACAACCTGCAGGTTGTGGTTCTCTCTTACCACGTGGGTTCTGGGAATTGAACTCAAGATGACAACAAATGCCTTAACCCACTGAGCCGTCTTGTGAACCCTAATTTTATATGCTTGTTATCAGTAAATATGTTCTATATGCCACAGTAGAGTACATGCTAAGTGGTATGATTTCATGATAAAGTTTCTCCACCCTCAAAAAGAATTTGATCCAAGCAGTCTACAGATACGCAAGAGTACATGACAACGTTCAGCCAAGCTGGGCTTCCTGGAAGAGGTCCAAAATAACCAAGCCATCTGGAAGAGGCTGCAGGCTGGGCAGTGAGCTCCAGGTTCCAGCTTCTGTGAGCTAGTGGGCTTTGGGGATGCAGTTGTCTTTGAGTCACTTTTGATCCTGTAAGTACTCCCTCATTCATATGCCAACTTATAAACTTATAACTTATAACTTATACTGTTGCATTCATATGCAACAGTATAAACAATCCCAATAAAACTCACTAGTTCACTCAACTGGACTCTGGTGGCATCCTTGCTTTGGTCAGTTAGTCAGCTCCCTACCTGGGAGTAGACATTTGTTTCCCTGGAGAAGTGTCACATAGCAGGCAGTAATAGAAAATGATTCCTACTGGAGTCTGATTTCATTCTCCAAAAAAAAAATGACACATAGTATTTTAATCAGTGGAACCCTGACTTCTCACAGGGCTGATCTCTTTTTTTTTTTTCTACTCCTGTCGCAAATAATAACCAGTATGTGGGGGAAAGAATCATTCTGTTGGAAGAGAATTCAAAGAGACGCTGTATTGTTTTCTGATTTCTTCTATAATGTGATTGTCCATTTACTTCCCCAAACTGGAATCTGGTGAAATACCAAAATAAAATGACAGATCAAACCATTATCCTCAAATAAAATTTAACACAAAATAAAAATTTTATTCAAAAATAAATAGAAATTTAAAACAAAGTAAGATTTAGATACAGAGGACTAACCTCTTCTAGAATTATAGCTAGCTACTTCATATGAGATTATAGCTATGTAATCAAACTGGCCAGAAGAAAAACAAGATTTTAAGACTGTTTTATTTCATTTTCTGTTGGTGTGATTTAAAAAATAAAAAAATAAAACCTACCAGAGCAACTCAGGAAAAAAAGAGTTTATTTGGCTTAAAATTGCAGAGAGGGTGTATGGAGGCTTGAATGAGAATGGCTGCCATAGGCTCCTGTTTGAATACTTGATTCAAACAGTTCCTGGATCTTTGGGATGGGATAGAGGACAACAAGGCAGCCCTTTTTCTCCAAGAACCATCAAGCCACTAGAGGGCGCTATGTTCTTCGAATACCAGTCACCATGCCTGTGAGATTTCTGCAGACTTCATAGCCCATTCATTGAAGAATCCCAGACAGGTTGCACTTTAAACGGGAAACAAAGGGCTGGGGGTGTAGCTCACTTGCTTAGCATGCAAGGCAATGTCAAGCCACAGACTGG